>NW_027506508.1:0-73498 GCF_021521415.1 Bidens hawaiensis
GAAAGACTCAAGGAAGCTTGTCTATGCAAGGGTTTTGGATCAACACTAACAGGATCTGCACTTAAATGGCTGCTAAGTCTTCCTCCTTATTCTGTTACATCTTTTTCACATTTAGTTAACTTGTTCAACAGCCAGTTTTCTTGTAGTAGGAAATTTGAGAAGTTAACTAGTGATTTATATAGAGTTGTCCAACCTTATGATGAATCCCTAAGGGATTTTGTTACAAGGTTTGGCAGGGGGGCCCTAGAGATCCCTAATCTTGACATGGCTACAGTTGTTGAAGCGTTCAAGATGGGACTTCAAAGGGGCTCCCCATTTTATGACGATCTTGTGATGACTCCATGCAGAAATTTAGATGAAGTCAAAAACAGGGCACTCAGATTTATAAGCTAGAGGATGACAAGAAGATCCAAGAACGGTTAGGGATTCCTACAAAACAAGAGTTATCTAACCAGAAACAAGGATCCTCGTTCAGAAATAACAACTCAAAGCCGTACGCCAAGTTCAACAACCAAAATGCCCGGGCAGTTGAAGAAGGAGATGATGATGAGGACTACCCAAGTATTTCTGAATATTGCTTCTCTGTTGATACTCATGGTTTGATTTGTGCCATGAAGGATCTTGGAGAGAAAGCAAGGTGGCCTCAGAAAGTTGAGAAAACAACATCCTTCAAAGACAAGTCCAAGTGGTGTGCATTCCATGAGGATTTTGGCCACATGACGGACGATTGTATCGGTTTAAGGAGGGAAATTGGATACCTCCTGAGTAAGGGCCATTTTAAGGAACTGTTGGGAAGAAAAAAGTCCATGATCCAGGATCCTGAAGAAGTTCCTCAAAAAGCAACTCCGCCCCCACCAGATGCTCAAGTGATCAACTTCATCTCCGGAGGATCAGACATATGCGGCACTTCCTTCTCCGCAGCTAAGAGGCATGCTAAAGAAACAAAGTTAGAGAATGGGGAACGACCAGTCATCTCCACTACGTTAACAACTGATAAAAGAATCTTTTTTGATGAAGAAGATAAAACC
The DNA here is from genome assembly GCF_021521415.1 of Bidens hawaiensis. Classification (NCBI taxonomy): domain Eukaryota; kingdom Viridiplantae; phylum Streptophyta; class Magnoliopsida; order Asterales; family Asteraceae; genus Bidens; species Bidens hawaiensis. The sequence goes on from NW_027506508.1 coordinate 1,029, forward strand.
AGCATCCAGGATCCTCACCATGACGGTTTGAATGTTACTTTATTTATTGCTAACCATTATGTACGCAAGATCCTAGTATATGGTGGGAGCTCGGTCAATATCATCCAACACGATGTGCTTCAGAAGATGAACATACCAGACTCGGAGATCATCTCGAGGACGTCGGTGTTAGTTGGTTTCAGTGGAGAAACCAAGAAAACATTGTGGGACATTAACCTCCCAATATACATCGAAGGGTTGTACTCTTACCAAAAATTTTGTGTTATTGACAATCTGTCTTGTTGCAATGTTATTCTTGACGGGCCTTGGCTATATGGGATGAATGCTGTAGCTTCTACTTACCATCAGTGCATTAAACTATCAACTCATTGGGGAGTAGTAAGGATAGATGGTGACCAAGTGGAAGCCAAGAATTATTATTCTTCTTCATCCATGAAGCCGACAGCTAAACAGACGATAGCATAGCAATTACAGCAAAATCCTAGGAATGTACTGGAAGCTCGAGAGCAGGACCTAAGAGAAGTATCCTTGGATCCCGAGGATCCAGACGTGAAAGTTTTCCTAGGATCCAGTATCCCTAATGAGATCGAGGAGGATATTATATCCTTCCTCAAGCGAAGAAAATCTACATTTGCCTTCAGACATTCAGACATGACAGGTATTTCAAATGAGGTAATTACTCATAAATTAGGCCTTGATTTATCTATTAAACTCGTCCATCAGAAGCGAAGGAAATTCTCTCCTGAGAGGAACGCGATCATACAACAAGAAGTTGAAAAACTACTTAAGGCCGGTATGATCAGAGAGGTTAAGTATCCTCGATGGTTGGCTAATGTGGTTGTTGTTTCAAAAAAGAATGGAAAGTGGAGGGCGTGTGTCGATTTTACTGATTTAAACAAGGCATGCCCCAAGGATCCTTTTCTGTTACCACATATAGATTCCATGGTGGATGCAACGGCAGGACATGAAATGCTTACTTTATGGATGCTTCCTCTGGATTTCAACAAATTCAGATGGAACCATCTAATCACGAGGATACAGCATTCATGACTCCTACCGGCATATATTGTTATACTGCTATGCCATTCGAATTAAGAAATGCAGGGGCAACATATCAAAGACTGGTGAATATGATGTTCAAGGATCATTTAGGCAAAACCATGGAAGTCTACATAGATGACATGGTGGTGAAATCGAAGAAAGCTGAGGATCATCTCAGCGATCTCGAAGAATCGTTCGAAATCCTGGATCAATACAATATGAAACTGAATCCGTCGAAATGCCATTTTGGTGTTAAGGCTGGAAAGTTTCTAGGGTACATGGTCACCAAAAGAGGGATTGAAGCAAGCCCCGAGCATATTGAAGCCATCATCAACTTGAAGTCTCCTGCAAATGCTAAGGATGTCCAAAGGCTCACGGGAAGAATAGCCGCTCTCAACAGGTTCATCTCAAGATCCTCCGAGAAGTGCAAAGACTTCTATGACATTCTTAGAAAGAATAAGAAGTTTGAGTGGACGGAAAAGCATGAGGTTGCGCTCAAAGCCTTGAAGGATTACTTATCCTCAGCTCCAGCTCTAATGAAGCCTGTGGATGGAGAATCCTTATACCTGTACCTAGTTGTATCAGGAAATGCTATAAGTGTTATCCTTGTGAAGGATCATGAAGGTGAACAACATCCCGTCTATTATGTAAGTAAGAGTCTTTTAGATGCAGAAGCCAGGTATTCTCATTTAGAAAAATTAATTCTTGCACTTATTATGGCTTCTACTAAATTAAGACATTATTTTGAGATTCATACTATTATATTGAGAACTAATTATCCTGTAAAGAATATTCTTAGAAAGCCAGAATTATCAAGTAGAATGGCCAAGTGGGCTGTGAAGCTGAGTGCATATGATATTCAGTATGAGTCCAGAACAGCCATCAAATCACAAGCACTCGCAGACTTTATGGCTAATTTCAGTAGCGACGTGCAGAAAGAAGCCGACTTGGAGGTCCAACAACAAGAAGAGACTAAGGATCCTTGGATACTCTTCACAGATGGTGCTTCCAACGTAAGAGGAACATGATTAGGGATCCTACTGAAATCGCCACAGGGGGACATATTGCCCCAGTCTATAGCCTATGAGTTCCAAGCAACGAACAATGAGGCAGAGTATGAAGCTTTGATAGCAGGTTTGCAATTAGCTAAGTGCATGAGGATCAGGTATCTTTAAGTATATATAGATTCATTATTGATTGCTAACCACTTTAATGGCTCATATGTTGTTAAAGGAGAAAAATTAATCAAATATCTAGATGTTGTGAAGGAATTAGCAAAATCCTTCGAATTGTTTAGCATTGTACAGGTACCAAGGGAAGAAAATGCCGGGGAAGATGCTCTGGAAAATTTAGCCTCATATCTGAAAATTCCAGAAGACACGAAAATCCCAATCATTCATGTTCTCTCACCAGCAATAGGAGAACAAGAAGTGGGGGAGATAACGAGTGACAAAGAAATTGTACTTTGGGATCCATTATCCTCAAACAACCAAGGATCCTGGATCCTCCCAATCAAAAAAATACATTCAAGATGGAGAAATTCCAGCCACAGAGAATCCGAAGTATTTCAAACTCAAGGTATCACAATACATTTTATTACATGATGTGTTGTATAGGAAATCTCTTGCAAGTCCATACTTGAGGTGCATCGAGGATCCTGAAATTCAAAAGGTGCTCAAAGATTTTCACGAAGGTGATTGTGGTAATCACACTGGAGGTAGAGCTCTGTTTTCAAGGATTCTAAGAACAGGATACTTCTGGCCAACAATGAAGAGAGATGCCATGGAATACTCAAAGAAACGTGATGCTTGTCAAAGGCATGCAAACATCCTACATCAACCAGCAGAACCTATGTATCCTATATCCTCATCATGGCCTTTCATGAAGTGGGGCATGGATATTGTGGGTAAACTACCTAAGGCACTAGGAGGAAAAGTATTCATGCTTGCAATGACTGATTACTTTTCAAAATGGATAGAAGCAGAAGCTTTTGTCCAAGTACACGAAAAAGAGGTGATATCTTTCATTAAAAGAAATATTATTACTAGATTTGGTATCCCTTCAAAAATTATTTGTGACAATGGTTCCCAGTTTGTCGGGAAAAGAACCACTAACTTTTGTGACAGCTGGGGCATCAAGATGATTACCTCTACTCCAGTACATCCTCAAGCTAACGGTCAAGTGGAGTCTAGAAACAAGATAATCATCAACAACTTAAAGAAGAAGTTAGGATCCAAGAAAAGAAAGTGGGCTGAAGAGCTACCTTATGTCCTTTGGGCTGACAGGACAACACCCAAGAATGCAACAGGCCAGACACCCTTCTCATTGGTGTTTGGATCAAAAGCAGTAGTCCCTACAGAAATGGTGGTCCCTATAGCCAAAACAAGCATCCGTGATCCTGAGGCCAATGAAGAAATCCTTCTTGAGGACTTGGATACCGTTGAAGAACTCAGAGACCTAGCCAAGATCAGAATGGCAGCATATCAACAAAGGGTAGCTGGGGCATACAACAAAAATATAAGGCTCAGAAGATTTCAAGAATGAGATCTAGTCTTGAGGAAAGCCTTTCAAAACACAACTAATCCAGCAGATGGAAAGCTAGCACCCAAATGGGAAGGCCCCTACTTGATCGAGTCAGAAGCTGAAAAGGGGGCATATCACTTGCTAACTATGGAAGGCAACAGGTCACCCAGAGCATGGAATGCTATCCATCTCAAGAAGTATTTTTTCTAGTCAGGATCTAGTATCCTTCGAAAATCAAGCATCCATATAGGACTTACGATCCTAAAATTGGTAATATCTATCTGATCACTTATTCATTTCATATTCTTGTTATTTTAAGGATAATGTATTCTTAACATTTATCTTTTCCAAGTTTTTAAGTAACAATGCAGATTTCAATAAGAGGTTCAATGTCTAAGAGGTTGGCCACCTCTCCCTCACGCTTAAGGTACATTGCTATTTTCCTTGGCCTAGCCCACGATTGGATATGACCCCTGATGGTTATATCCTCCAAGTTTTAAAGGTTTTCACCTTTCTTATAAATTAGAGTTTCTACACTCTCGCCTGGAGCGCACGCTATCTGACGTATAGTACGGGGCAGCGGGACCAGTACACACTTAGTGGCTGACAATTTCATTGTCTTCGGCTATATGGAGGATCCTACGATTTATGGTAGACGTACCATACCACCGGTTTATAACGTTTTCACGTTATCTCAAGACAAAGTTTTTTAACATTTTCATGTTAGCTAAGGTTTTGGCGTTTTCACGTCACTCACGTTTGGGCTAAATCCCGGTTTGGGCAAGTCCCCAGTTAACATCCGTATCCTTGGGCCAGTCCCCAGTTTGGGCTTGTCCCCAGTTTTTGGGCTTGTCCCCAGTTCACGGGCTTGTCCCCAGATTACACGGGCTTGTACCCAGTTACACGGGCTTGTCCCCAGTTGCACGGGCTTGTCCCCAGTTTATTTTATAGGCTTGTCCCCAGTTTGTTGGGTTTAATCCCAGTTAATATCATAAGTTATTTGCATCAGGTATCCTAAGTTCAATTACAAGGATCATGGAAGGATCAATACTTATGGTAACTTAGGTCCAATTAGATCTTATGGTATGATTTCTACTTATCAATTTGCTTTTACTTGGCTAAAATCTTTATAAACTCTTTTATGTAAGGATAGCTTGTCAAATCTCATATGTTTTTGCAGGAAGTTTGAATTCAAAGGCAAAATGACAGCTATGATCTTATCACAACCGCCATTTTGGAGGAAATTGTTAGTGCACAGAAATTTGACACTGTGGATATGTTATCCTGGCATATGTTTTGGATCAGTTATCCTTAGCGTGTGTTTCACATCCCGTCAGGATCAAGGATCCACAGTACTTATTATTTATTAACGGTTGTTCTCATGTGTAGTCTTATATTTAGCAGGTATAACGGTTAGAAGACTCAGTCTATCCACTAACTTGCAGCCAAGAAGATATTGACGTGTCTGGATTAATTATCCTTCTGAAGAGTTCCAGAGCTATGTCAGGATCATGGATCCTCGGTATTTGGTGCTATTAACGGTTGTTTCTTATATGAAGGCTGATATTTATCAAGTGTAACGGCTCCAAGACCTGGTCTACCCCCTATTTCGCAGCCTGAGTGATGGAGAACGTGGTCAAAGTGGCAGTTACGATTATATTGAAGGCAATGGCGAATTTTGAGGGATTATTAATTAATAGTCTTTATTATTCATAACTCCATGGAGTTATTATCTTTTATGTATAAATATAGGCTATGATCAGCTAGGAAAACACACCCAACACCCAATACACTCTGCTCTCTACGAACACAGCAATACACACACACTTAGAATTATTGTAAACACTGATCATAATCTCCAACCTTGTATCCTCATTTTTCATATTAATAAAGTGGTGATTGACGATTTGTCATCACCCGGGGTTTTTGTGCCGGCGATCCGACCAAGATCAAGGGCTTTTCCTCGTAACAAATCCTTGTGTTCATCATTATTTCGTTTACATATTCATTATTATCATCATAGCACTAGACCACACAATTACGAATTTGGATACATTATCCTTGAGTGATTTTTGTCCAAAACAGCAATCGAACCAGCCACTAGGTACTCAGGCTCCCATTCAGGCGCCAGACCGTACACGTTGACAATATCCTTATAGTCTTTCTTCTTAAAATAAATGACAAATTCATCAATAGCAGGGGCACTCTTCTTGTTGCCTGCCATCAGAATAGAACAAATGTACACGAGTTCTTGGAAAACTTAGATCTAAGGATTTAAGAACGAATTCAGTGTATCAGATCTAGATTTAGAAAGAAAAAGAAGAAGAATTAGAAGGAGATAAGAATGAATAGATGTTGGAAACGGCCTATTTATACGCATCGCAGTTAACGCGATGGATGGGACGCAAGTAGAGAGAGAAAAGTACGGCCTAATCAAAGGTTGACACGTCAGGCGGGAAAGACGAAAAAGCACAAACGGACTGCAGAAAGACGTCATACACGTCTTATCAATTGTCATGAAATAGTTCTCTTTTCGCCATGTCATCACTTTTCTTCCACTCGCAAAATTCAAAAATATCTCAAAAATATCACAAGTGTACAATGATACAAGATCCACAAGACGACAAAAAAAGATTTCTTTTCATTCATATCCAAAGGTAATTACAAACTATAAAAAGAAATTACAAGTCAAATATCAACTATTCTATGGATCTTGGGCTGATGCATCTTCTGGAGGTGTAGGCGGAGTGTCCTCTACCTCTTCCTCCAAGTATTCCTTCAGCTGGCTTACGTCGTCACTCGCCGCTGCAAACTCAAGAAGCATGCTCTGCAAAGGAAATGATAAATTGTCATATTCTTTAATGTGCATATCATATTCCTGAGCAACATCAAGCCCGTGTAATGGATGTTCTTTAAAAGAGCGGTCGGCTTGAGCATACGCCATCCTTTCATTAAAGCCGGTGACGCAGCCGGATTGGGAGGAAGCACTAAGCAGAAAGGCAAGGCTATTTGGTTAGTTTAGTCCGTTCCTTAATATGTTTAATAACCTACCACGGAAAGAGAAATTTATTGAACAACGAGCAACAAAAATAATATAACAAAGAAATAATGGGATAACATACCGCGTTAAGACCCTGGCCCAACAGCCATCATCGCTCCCTCTCCGCTCGTTCCGCCCGTTCCTGAAGCTCATGGAACCCATCAGCTATTTTTTGCTTATCATTTAGGTATTCAGCTGCACAGGCTTCCGCTTCATCACGTGCTTGCAGAAGCGAGTCATAGGCGACCTGCATATCAACAGCTATCTTTTCTTTGAGCTCCGCCTGCTCCTTCTGCACTTTTGACTTCGCTTCAAGCTCTTGGATAACAGCACCTTGGCGGGTCACTTGAGCTTCTAAGACTGAATTGGCATCAAGTGCCTTGGCCAGATCTTCCTTCTTCCTCTGGGCATTGTCTCGATCAGCTTGAAGGATGGTATTTTGCCTATTGTAGGAATCCCTCCATTTACAGGATGCAATATCATGCTTATCTACCTCAGCTTTTAAAGAAATCTCAGCGTCTGAGAATTTCCACTTGGTAGCATTGGCTGCTAAGCGTTGCTCTTGAGCCTCCTTCTTCGCTTCCTCAGTGGCTCGAGTCAACTCACCCCATCGTTCTCACATCGACCGCCATTCACGCGGAATTTCTTGGCCACAAGCCATTGTATTGGCTAAGGACGATGAATAATCACTATAAAGGTCATGACAAGAACGACCACGCTGGAAGATTCGTTCAGTAGGAGGGACACATTGGTTGACAAATGCCGCACAAGTGCCCGGATCTGTGAAACGAGACCCTTTCACAATATCCCAATTAGGGATAAACATGTGGTCAGCCTCCCCGTATTTGGCTCCCCATAGTAATCAGAGCTTGATGTTTGCGGGCACACCGGTGTGGAGGAAGAAACACGAAGTAGCGATTGACGTTAAGAAGCTTGTGTCGCCACTCCCTCAACGTCCAATGATGAACTTTGAGAATAAGAGCCCTCTCCTTCACCCATAGGAAAAGGTGAGGATGAGAGGGAAAACTGTGGAGGAGGTCAAGGAGGAGATTCTTGAGTTTTGGACGCTTCCACGTCCACAACTGGGTCCTTCCCCTTGGAACTGGACGCATCCCCAGTCCCAAACAGATAGGACAAAGGATCTTCAGTCTCTGGCGGAGGGAGGGGAGCCTCTTGATTCTCCTCAGAAAGAGGAGTCGGTGGTTTCTCGTCTTCCTCTGGTGGAGGAGACGGTGGTTTTTCATCTTCAGACGACGGAGACGGTGGTTTATTCGACGAAATACTGCCGCTAACAATTGTAGATGATCTACATACAATAAAATCATCCTTAGTATTAGTCAAAATATACAAGAAAAGACAAAGATGTCACCTTGACTTACCAGTCATCCCATTCATGCGTTCAGCAAGGCTGACCTTTTGTTTCTTCGGGCGATGGGCCGACATTTCTTCGTCGACGGCCCTCCCTTGGCATCTACGTGGCTCATGCCCGCATCACTTGCCTCAGGAAATTGCATCCTCTGTTTCCGCTCCAGCTCTGCTATTGCGTGCGAGATGGATGAGATTTCAGAAACATCATAATCAGAACCTTCTTGGGATGATGCCTCGTCACTCGAAGACAGAATGACAATCACCCCATCAGAAGTAATAGCATTAAGTGGAGGAGGGTTAAGGATGTACGCACCTATTTGGATAATAGCTTTCGAAACTATTGGTTCTGCGCGAACCTTGTTGGAAAAAGAAACTGGTCGCGCTTCCTCTTCAGGACGGGTGTCTCCTTCACATCCCGAATCCTCTTCCTGGGACAACCCTTATCATCGAAAAGGGCGTTGAACGTAGTCACTTCACCTGAAACATACACAAGGAAATTTCAAAAAGAAGTCTTATAGAACGACAAAGTCAACAAAGTGTATAAAGCTTACGTTCATTCACGTCCACGAAGATAGGTTCCAAGTCAGGGTATTGCCACAGACGGCTCATACCCGCTGACACTAACGCTTCCTCCCGTATGGCCCTCATTGGAGAAGGCTTCAGCATTAATAGGCGGAACCACTCTTGGCCTTCATGGTTTGCCGTAACTACGTCCGGTAATGCATCATTGGCCGGACGCCGGACCATTGGATCAGGAATCACGTCCTCCGAGATCCAGAAGAATTGGATGTGCTAGTCTTTAGAACACACGGTAGGTTCAGTACCAATAATCCTTCCAGATATTGGGATGCCTCTGAACCACCCGCCCCGATTGACCAGCCGATAGAAGACTGGAAATCGATCAGAACGGGGTACCATCCTGTTTTCCTTGCACACAAATTCAAAATGTCTAATTTGTGAAAGTGTAAGTGGATGCAATTGGGAAAGATGAATCCCATAGGCACTAAGTACCTTGATAAGGAACTTGGTTATTGGAAACCGAAGATTCCCATGGGTAAAGTAGTTGGCATCAACGGCCATCTTTCCAGCAGGTGGCCTGCTAGCTACAGATCCGGCAGTAGGGAACTCTGGTCCCTACTCTGGAAGAATGTCGTAAGCACGAAGCAATTCTTCATATTCGGTTTTGTTCCAATTAATTTCTACATCTTCGATATTGGGAATCAACGATCTCTGGTCACTAGTCATAGGTCCAATGGCAAAAGGGAAACAACGAGCAATCTTGAATGGAATCGACAGATTAATCAGATGATTGAGAAAAAAACGAAGAAGAAATACGATACCAAAGGCAATAAACCTTCAACAAAATGATAACTTTTCTTATTTATACCCATCGCAATTAATGCGATGGGATACGAACAGTGGAGAGAGAAAGTTGTCGCCCACTCTCCAGACGCTACGTTATGCGGGAAATTTGAAAAAGAGAAAAAGGTGCACAGTCGGGTACAGTGACAGCCGACAAAAACATCTCGTCACCTATTCACGCGCCTGCTAGTGGTCAACTTGTCCTTTTCATGGTTATCCACACCACCAACATAAGATATTTCTACCAAATTCCAAAATTCAAAACCCCCCAAATTATACCTTAAGTCCAATATTCCACCCACATAAAAACTTCACACGGAAGAAACACTGGACTGGGAGGACTTATAGAGGTACCAAAAAGACCCAAATACACTTAAGTATCACCCGCGGGTCAGAGGGAAGCTCCTCATATGACACCCGCGGAACATATGGATCACCCGCATAACCCACTAAAGTAAGAACGATGGTTAGTCCTGGGAACCATGCGCGGAAGCATCCAGGCACCCTCAGAATTCATCCGCAGGGTAACAGATTCACACGCTAGGATACTCGAAAGGCAATGCCACAGGACAGCTGTCACACCCTCAAAATCCACTAACGGAGTTTTACCGTCAGAGGGTGTGAACTAACAGGATCGGAATCATTAGTTATAATCAAACCATAAAACAAAGTTTTAAAACCATGAAAACGTTTACGAGTAATTAAATGTGGAAGCGTAAAACCATAGAAACCAATGTTGCGTCACGCAGGACGACTTAAAACCCAATGATAACAGTTTAAAATAAGTTTGCATAATTAAAAGTGTTTCAAGCAATGCATGATCCTAAACCGCGCGCCCGCCTCGGCTACCTGAGAATAACATACTAAAAGTGTCAACACAGGGTTGGTGAGTTCACGAGTTCAAATAAAATAAAGCGTTAGCGTTTTGCGTTCAGCGTTTTGCGTTCAGCGTTTTGCGTTACCAGATAGTGTTATGTCAATTATATATCTATAGGTAGCTAGCCTATAAACAAGTAGTACTAAGTATTCGACACCGAAGCTGACTGTTTATCATTTGCCTTGCCACCAGGTCTATCCCGACCATGGTATGTGTTTAGCCAAGATTACACCCACTCGACCTCCAGTTGAGTTTAGCGTTGGGTGGGGTTTGTCAAACCCAGTAGTACTACTCAACAATGACTCGCTATTATCCAATATTAAACGGTCGATGTGAATGAAGGACTTTAGTTAACGCGTTTGCCACTTAGTCTTTACAAGTGATATATAATCTATATTAACAAAATCTTAAATGCGTTTTCGGAGTATGTTATCTCCCCCAAGAGAAAAGCGTTTGAAAATAGTTTAAAAGGGGTAAGTGAACTCACTGTTTGCGAAGTATTCCCAAAATAATTCACCAAGATGCGCGTCACAGAAAAACTCTCTCTAGCGTTCTAAAACAACAAAGAGATTTTTCTAAGTGTCGGAATATTATCGAGTCTCTAGACCCGGCACATAATACCTTTGCACACAACATGTTTCGTGTTTCGTTTGTGAATCGTGTGTGACTTTAACAAGTGTATTTGTGATACGTTACATGTGTGAGCAATTATTTACGTGTCATGTATTCATTATGTACATCACTAGCAATTACTCCCCGTAAGGGCAATTTGGTCAACACATAACAATTAACTAGCAATTATTCCCCACGAGGGCAATTTGGTCAAATCATGACAATCAATTAGCAATTATTCCCCGCAAGGGCATTTTGGTCAAAACACGATAACAAATTAGCAATCACGTTGTTTCATGCAACTTTCACAAAATTCAGCAACTAGTTTCTTAACGACAGAATTCTACTTGAAAAATTAGTCTATCCCACCGATCATAGCATCACAATTAATTTACCAAAAATCATCACAAAAGCATATATGTCTTAGGTTTCCAGAACATATTTTATTATATTTTTATTCCACATAGGTTTCTCACAATAATCAAATCATTACAGCAAACTCATAACAGTCAAATTCATGCGCAACAGAATGTTATTTGAAATTCCCGTTAAACGAAAAATCCAATAATTGCAAGACCACTTGGGTTAGGTTCCTAACTTAACAAGTCAACTTTCAGAAGTGGAACCAACCCAATTGGTCTCGTAGTTCATGATATATAACATTTACAAAACAACCTAACAGCATGTCTAACAACTCAGCTTTGCACAACGTTTTTGTAAATTCATAAAGGTTAACTTTTACCCGTCCAAAAATTGCAAATTTACATTCTTTAGAAACTAGACTCAACCTAGTTTACTGTAGTATCAATTATCTCAATAAATTTTCACTTTTACACCCCGTTACAGTCAATCAAACATCAACAACACAATCTGTCCAGAAACTGTTTGCATCCAAACTCAACAATTTAACTATCTATGGACCACAAATCATTCATATAATATTCTAGATACCATAACTACTATCCATGCATATCAATTACACCATACATACATAGTTCGGGTTTTATTTGATCTCAAACTCAAAGACACAACAATTAACATGCAATAATATCAAAACTAGTTATCAAATCATCATCAATACCTCATCAAATCAACAACAATCATATGAACACCATACATACAAAAATCAGCCCCTAGGGATTTCAATTAACCCATTAAAAATCGAAATTAAGTATAAAGGATGCGAGGGATAGTCGTTTATACCTTCCTAGCACCTTAATCTCCAATCAAAAGCTTGAATAATTGATTGTATGTGTGTATATGAGGCCGATCGCAAGGGGGGGTCTAGAGTTGCCGTCGGGTTTGGGAGAAGTGGGAGAGGGAGCTAGGGTTTGATAATATTATATAATAATAACATGTTACACTTTAGTCCCTAAACTTCCAAATGTTACATCTCTAGCTTAATTAACTTAGTTTTGCACATTGAGTTAACATTATATAACATGTTATCACATAACACATAATCCTAACACATAATTATAACATAATTATTGTTTTGATGTTTCTCGTTTATTCACCAATCGTTTGCGTCAACTCGTTTGCGTTTCGGTGCAATTCCCGAAAGACTACACATGTAGTAAGTGTCAAGCGTCATTTAAACCCTAGTTTAAATGTAATGAGGTGTGCGTTATAGATTCAGTGATCTAAAGTTTGAATTGACGGAGTTGAGTTAACGGAGTTAACCTGAAATTGACGATTGTCACATCATTCCCATGTTAAAGAATTTTCGTCCCGAAAATTTGAGTCAAGTCGTGATGAGTGTCTGAAAAAGTAAGAAAAATTTTCAGTTTGTCATATCATCCCCTAGTAGAAAGAAATTTCGTCCCGAAATTTAATTCATACCTCCGGTGATTTCTGACGGTTTGTCGGGTTTCGCGGTTTCCGGTGTTTGGTCAGCCCTTCAAAAAGGTGAGGATGCTTTTTCATCATTTGATCCTCGCGTTCCCACGTGAACTCCGGTCCACGTCTCGAGTTCCAACGAACCTTAACGATTGGAATTTTGCTGTGCTTGAGTGTTTTGGTTTCCCAATCCAAAACTTCAACTGGTTCTTCAATGAAGCGTAGCCGTTCATCAACTTGCAATTCGTCCAAAGGGACTACTTGGGTTTCATCAGATAGGCATTTCTTCAAATTGGATACGTGGAATACATTGTGTACGCCACTGAGTTCCGTTTGTAGGTCCAGTCGGTACGCCACCGGACCAACGCGTTCCGTTATCCGGTAAGGACCAACATATCGTGGGTTGAGTTTGTTTCGCTTTCCAAAGCGAACCACACCTTTCCAAGGTGAGACTTTGAGTAACACCCGATCGTTCACTTGAAATTCAAGAGGTTTTCGGCGCTTGTCGGCGTAACTCTTTTGGCGATCTCGTGCTGCTGCCATGCGATTTCGGATTTGAACAATCTTTTCCGAAGTTTCGAGTACCAGTTCTGGACCAGTGATTTGGCTGTCACCCACCTCTGCCCAGCAGAGAGGTGATCGACACTTCCGTCCGTACAGTGCTTCAAACGGCGCTGCTTTAATACTTGCGTGGTAGCTGTTATTATACGAAAACTCTACCAAAGGTAAGTGAGGTTCCCAACTTTTTCCGAAATCCAATACACATGCACGCAACATGTCCTCTATGGTCTGAATAGTTCGTTCACTTTGCCCATCCGTCTGAGGATGGTATGCTGTGCTCATGTCAAGACGGGTGCCTAGCGCGCTTTGCAGTGACTTCCAAAAGTGCGAAGTGAAACGGGAATCTCTATCAAAAATGATTGAGACAGGCACTCCGTGTCTAGACACTACTTCCTTCATGTAGACGCGAGTCAGTCTTTCCATTTTGTCCGATTCCTTAATCGCTAAGAAGTGTGCAGACTTAGTCAACCGGTCAACGATCCCCCAGATGGTATCGCATCCCGTCGGTGTCTTAGGTAAACCCGTGATAAAATCCATTGAAATGTGTTCCCATTTCCACATTGGAAGTTCCGGTTGTTGTAGTAGGCCAGATGGTTTCTGGTATTCTATTTTGATTCTGGCACAAGTCAAGCATTTGCTCACGTAGGTGGCAATGTTGGCTTTCATATTCGGCCACCAGTAAAGTGCCTTTAAGTCATGATACATTTTATCTGAGCCAAGGTGGATAGAATATCGGGACTTGTGTGCTTCGTCCATCACCAGAGTTATCAACTCTCCGTATCGTGGAACCCAAATCCGGTTCTCAAAATATCGGACCCCGTCCGATTTGGTTTCAAGTTGTTTGTTCATGCCCCGCATGAGTTCTGATGGAAGATTATCATCTTTCAAAGCTTCGAGTTGCGCCTCGCGAATCTGATCGGGTAAGCTGACATGAATCGTGAGTTGCAATGCTCGCACTCGCCTGGGTTTATCGGTTTCTTTTCTACTGAGGGCGTCGGCCACTACATTGGCCTTGCCAGGGTGGTACTTGATGGCACAATCATAATCTTTAAGTAGCTCGACCCAACGACGCTGTCGCATGTTCAGCTCCTTCTGATCGTAGATATGTTAGAGACTCTTGTGGTCGGTGTAAATGGTAAACTTGGTACCGTACAAGTAATGCCTCCATATCTTAAGGGCAAACACCGCAGCTCCGAGTTCCAAATCATGGGTCGTGTAGTTCTTCTCGTGAACCCGTAGTTGTCGAGAGGCATAAGCTATAACCTTCTCGAGTTGCATCAGCACACAACCGAGACCTTGTATCGATGCGTCACAATGTACCTAGAAATTCTCTGTTCCCTCGGGTAGGGCTAGAATAGGGGCGCTACAGAGTTTGGTTTTCAACAGTTGAAAAGCGGATTCTTGCGCGTCACCCCAATTGTACTTAGTGCCTTTGTGAGTCAAAGCGGTGAGGGGTTGAGCAATCTTTGAAAATCCCTCGATGAAACGTCGGTAGTAGCCGGCCAGTCCTAGGAATTGCCGCACCTCAGTCGGAGTCTTAGATGCTTCCCGTTTTTGATGGCCTCTACCTTACCGGGATCGACATGGATACCGTTCTCATTGATCACATGTCCTAAAAAGTGAACCTCGCAAAGCCAAAACTCACATTTCGAGAGTTTTGCGTACAGTTGTTCCTTCTTCAATAATTCCAGAATTACCCTTAAGTGTTCCTCGTGGTCAGCCTTGTCCTTGGAGTAGACGAGAATATCATCAATAAACACAATTACAAATTTGTCAAGGTACGCCTTGCATACTCGATTCATAAGATCCATAAATACGGCTGGTGCGTTAGTTAAGCCAAAAGGCATAACCGAAAACTCGTAGTGACCATACCGTGTTCTGAAAGCCGTCTTTGAGATATCTTCTTCGCGCACTCTTAGTTGGTGGTAACCAGATCGCAGATCGATCTTCGAGTAGTAACTCGATCCCTGGAGCTGGTCAAACAAATCATCAATTCGGGGTAAAGGATAACGGTTCTTGACCGTCACCTTGTTCAACTCGCGGTAGTCGATACACATGCGGAAAGTCCCGTCCTTCTTTCTGACAAATAAGACAGGGGCTCCCCATGGCGATGAGCTAGGTCGGATAAAACCCTTATCCAACAAATCTTGCAACTGGGTGGACAACTCCTGAAGCTCCGCCGATGCGAGCCGATACGGGGCTCGTGCTATGGGTGCTGCACCGGGTGTCAACTCGATTTGGAATTCGACTTGTCATATAGGAGGGAGTCCAGGCAAATCCTCCGGGAAAACTTCCGGAAAATCTCGCACAATCGGTATATCTTCAATTCGCTTCTCCTCCGCGGGTTTCTCAACAAAATGCGCCAAAATTGCCGGGTGACCCTTTCGTAGATACTTCTGCGCCTTCATGAGGGTAATGACGCTGGTGGTCATGCCGCTTCTTTCGCCTCGGATCTAAATGATCTCGCCGGAAGGGGTAGTAATGTGGACTATCTTGTCATAACATATAATCTCCGCTTGGTTCTCGGATAACCAGTCTATGCCGACCACGACATCGAAACTACTAAGCGTAAAAGGAATAAGGTCGATATCAAAGACATGACCTAACAGTTTTAACTTACATCCCGCAAGTACATGAGTCGTTACTATAGTCTTACAGTTAGCTAATTCAACAAGAAACTTAGCATCTAACGGGGTTGGGGTTAAGTCTAAGAGTTGGCTAAAGGCTTTCGACACAAAACTCCTATCAGCTCCAGTGTCAAACAATACAGAAGCAAAACAATCGTTCACAGGGAACTTACCAGTCACCACGTACGGATCATTGCGGGCTTGACCCGACCCAATAACAAAAGCTCTTCCTTTACCATTGTTTCCACCACCACTGCCACTTCCATTCCCTCCATTGTTGTCGTTCTGTTTCAGCTTAGGGCAGTCCTTCTTAAAATGACCCTCCTGACCACATTCGAAACATCCCTTAGTTGTCATAGGTGGTTTAGGAGCACCCTTTGCCGCAAGGTCCCCTCTACATTCCTTTGCCTGGTGACCCATCTTTCCGCATCTCAGACACTTGACACGGTCACACGGGCCAGCATGATGGTAGTTGCACCTGTTGCACTTCGGATATTTCCCAGCATATCCGCTCGAACCCTGCCCGCCAACGTTGTTATTGTTATTGTTATTGTTATTGTGACCCTAATTGTTGAAGCTCTGGGTGAATTCGGGCTTTCGGTAGTGTTGCTGCTGTGGGGGATTCGAGGATGAGGATCTGGTATTGTCAAACTTTCTCTTCCCGCTGCTCGGGTTGCTGTTGTTGTTGTTGTCAGTGCTCGGGTTGTCACGGGCTTTAGTGGTCGAACCCCTAGGTGGTAGCGCACCTTGGGTCACTGCTTGATCTGTTAGTTTGTGGGCTAACCGAATCGCTTGTTGAATCGTGGCTTGTCTGGAAGACGTTACCATGCCCTGAATTTACGGTGCTAACCCATCAATATACATTTCAATCCTCTTACTCGGCGGGTCTACCATCCGTGGACACATCACAGCTAACTCGTGAGAACGGGTAGTGTAGGCTTCAATTTCTGAACCCGCCATCTTCAATGACCAAAATTTTGACTCCAATTTTGCAATCTCCTCTCTCGGACAGTACTCCTCTCGCATCATGTTTTTGAACTCCTCCCAGTTCATCGCGTTAGCCAGTTCCAATCCAAGGATCTGTACGTTTGAATTCCACCAAGTGAGGGCAGAATCTTCGAGTGTTCCAGCAGCAAATTTGACCCTACTGGCAGGTGGACAATTACACATCTCAAAAGCTGATTCGGCCTTCTCAGCCCAACGCAGGAAACCTATAGCTCCCTCGGTGCCCTTAAACGAACTGGGCTTGCAGTCAAGGTAATTCTTGAAGGTACACGTTCCAATTGGACCTCCAGCTTGGTTCTGTACATGTGCGGCTAGGGCGGCCGTCGCATGGTCGTTCAGCAGAGTTTGGAGTTCTGCTGCAGTCAAGTTGATGTTACCACGTCCGTGTCCAGCGTTTCTTCCTGCCATTTCCTAGAATCACAGCATAAGATGTTGAACATGAGTTTTTCTTTCATATGCAACACGCCATACGTGTAATAAAAAGATAGGTAAGAAAGAAATAAGAAACAAACATCACATCACAACCATCTATTAATCCAAATAATAATTCATGATTAAAACCATTGTATTCGCTACAAAATATTTAAAACCAATCCTTAAAATCATAGAAAATAGTAGTTTGGATGGAGACAACCCCTCCATCTAGGTGTTATCATCCTTAGATGTCATCGTCTGAGGACACCTCTGAGTGTGCCTCCTCCTCAGCCGGTTCTTCCTCCGGTTCTTCTTCGGGTTCCTCCTCGGGATCTTCCTCGGGATCCTTCTCAGGCTCCTCTTCGGGATCTTCTTCAGGTTCCTCTTCAGGCTCTGCCTCAGGCTCGGCCTCAGGTTCGGCTGCGTTCTAAGCAATTTGCATTTGTAAGACATCGCAACGCTCTAGAGCTATCTCGGTTCGGGTCCTTGCTACTTGGAGTTGCTCTTGCAAGTCTATCATCTCGGCTTGCATCTTTCTCATAATCTTCATCTGTTGATCACTAGCCTCTTGCATTTCCTTCATGGTCGCTGTCATGCGAGAAATTTCCTCTTTAGTCTCGGTTCCATCTTTTAACAGTCCGGAAAGGTTAGCTCTCGTATAGCGCATGTAACCCACGTCACGCTCCAAGCAAGAAACGACAGCTGCGAGAACTCGCTCTACAGGTTCGGTTATGGGTGGTAGGGTGTTGGGGTAAGCAGGGTTGTTCGGGTGAGGTAGCGGGGGAACTTGTTCACGGTAGACCATACGCCTGATCATATTAGGGTACCAATCCCAGCTAACTTCGTTTTCATACATGCCTCCGGATAAGCGATACCTCTTCGGTGCAGGCGCTTCGAGTTCCGGGACTACACGGGGTGGCGATGCGGTAGGTAACTGCGGTTCCTTCCCGTGAGCATGAGTCATCGGATCGGATGATGATGAAGATGGCGTCGACATCCCTACAGGTAAGCCGTGTATGCGCGCGTATGAGTGAAAGAGGTAAAGAGATAAGATTACAAAGACTACACAAACATATGCAGTGCGTATCATTATAACTAATGGGACGTCGCGGTTATAGTCTAGTATGCATGCAATTTCTAGTTCGCTATAACCAATGGCTCTGATACCAATCTGTCACACCCTCAAAATCCACTAACGGAGTTTTACCGTCAGAGGGTGTGAACTAACAGGATCGGAATCATTAGTTATAATCAAACCATAAAACAAAGTTTTAAAACCATGAAAACGTTTACGAGTAATTAAATGCGGAAGCGTAAAACCATAGAAACCAATGTTGCGTCACGCAGGACGACTTAAAACCCAATGATAACAGTTTAAAATAAGTTTGCATAATTAAAAGTGTTTCAAGCAATGCATGATCCTAAACCGCGCGCCCGCCTCGGCTACCTGAGAATAACATACTAAAAGTGTCAACACAGGGTTGGTGAGTTCACGAGTTCAAATAAAATAAAGCGTTAGCGTTTGCGTTCAGCGTTTTGCGTTTAGCGTTTTGCGTTACCAGATAGTGTTATGTTAATTATATATCTATAGGTAGCTAGCCTATAAAACAAGTATTACTAAGTGTTCGACACCGAAGCTGACTGTTTATCATTTGCCTTGCCACCAGGTCTATCCCGACCATGGTATGTGATTAGCCAAGATTACACCCACTCGACCTCCATTCGAGTTTAGCGTTGGGTGGGGTTTGTCAAACCCAGTAGTACTACTCAACAATGACTCGCTATTATCCAATATTAAACGGTTCGATGTGAATGAAGGACTTTAGTTAACGCGTTTGCCACTTAGTCTTTACAAGTGATATATAATCTATATTAACAAAATCTTAAATGTGTTTTCGGAGTATGTTATCTCCCCCAAGAGAAAAGCGTTTCAAAACAGTTTAAAAGGGGTAAGTGAACTCACTGTTTGCGAAGTATTCCCAAAATAATTCACCAAGATGCGCGTCATAGAAAAACTCTCTCTAGCGTTCTAAAACAACAAAGAGATTTTTCTAAGTGTCGGAATATTATCGAGTCTCTAGACCCGGCACATAATACCTATGCACACAACATGTTTCGTGTTTCATTTGTGAATCGTGTGTGACTTTAACGAGTGTATTTGTGATAAGTTACATGTGTGAGCAATTATTTACGTGTCATGTATTCATTATGTACATCACTAGCAATTACTCCCCGTAAGGGCAATTTGGTCAACACATAACAATTAACTAGCAATTATTCCCCACGAGGGCAATTTGGTCAAATCATGACAATCAATTAGCAATTATTCCCCGCAAGGGCATTTTGGTCAAAACACGATAACAAATTAGCAATCACGTTGTTTCATGCAACTTTCACAAAATTCAGCAACTAGTTTCTTAACGACAGAATTCTACTTGAAAAATTAGTCTATCCCACCGATCATAGCATCACAATTAATTTACCAAAAATCATCACAAAAGCATATATGTCTTAGGTTTCCAGAACATATTTTATTATATTTTTATTCCACATAGGTTTCTCACAATAATCAAATCATTACAGCAAACTCATAACAGTCAAATTCATGCGCAACAGAATGTTATTTGAAATTCCCGTTAAACGAAAAATCCAATAATTGCAAGACCACTTGGGTTAGGTTCCTAACTTAACAAGTCAACTTTCAGAAGTGGAACCAACCCAATTGGTCTCGTAGTTCATGATATATAACATTTACAAAACAACCTAACAGCATGTCTAACAACTCAGCTTTGCACAACGTTTTTGTAAATTCATAAAGGTTAACTTTTACCCGTCCAAAAATTGCAAATTTACATTATTTAGAAACTAGACTCAACCTAGTTTAGTGTAGTATCAATTATCTCAATCAATTTTCACTTTTACACCCCGTTACAGTCAATCAAACATCAACAACACAATCTGTCCAGAAACTGTTTGCATCCAAACTCAACAATTTAACTATCTATGGACCACAAATCATTCATATAACATTCTAGATACCATAACTACTATCCATGCATATCAATTACACCATACATACATAGTTAGGGTTTTATTTGATCTCAAACTCAAAGACACAACAATTAACATGCAATAATATCAAAACTAGTTATCAAATCATCATCAATACATCATCAAATCAACAACAATCATATGAACACCATACATACAAAAATCGGCCCCTAGGGTTTTCAATTAACCCATTAAAAATTGAAATTAAGTATAAAGGATGCAAGGGATAGTCGTTTAAACCTTCCTAGCACCTTAATCTCCAAGCAAAAGCTTGAATAATTGATTGTATGTGTGTATATGAGGCCGATCGCAAGGGGGGGTCTAGAGTTGCCGTCGGGTTTGGGAGAAGTGGGAGAGGGAGCTAGGGTTTGATAATATTATATAATAATAACATGTTACACTTTAGTCCCTAAACTTCCAAATGTTACATCTCTAGCTTAATTAACTTAGTTTTGCACATTGAGTTAACATTATATAACATGTTATCACATAACACATAATCCTAACACATAATTATAACATAATTATTGTTTTGATGTTTCTCGTTTATTCACCAATCGTTTGCGTCAACTCGTTTGCGTTTCGGTGCAATTCCCGAAAGACTACACATGTAGTAAGTGTCAAGCGTCATTTAAACCCTAGTTTAAATGTAATGAGGTGTGCGTTATAGATTCAGTGATCTAAAGTTTGAATTGACGGAGTTGAGTTAACGGAGTTAACGGAGTTAACCTGAAATTGACGAATGTCACAACAGCTGTAAAATAACCAACTACATTCTAGAAGAGCTACCAAGGTTATTACTTGAAGAATACGTGACCCATCAACCAATGAATGAAGGACACCTGGCCAGTTTGTTATAACCGTGCACATGGCCAGGGTTATATATCGTCCTATCATAATAAGACACGTGTCCAGGTTATTACATCCATGCACATGCGACGTATAGCTCAACCTATCATATAAGGGCACGTATCCAGGCGGTTACGAGAGCATCTTCTAGAATGGGACAGCTGGCCCAATCACATTCCCTCACTCTTCGACTATAAATACTCTCTTAATCTGCATGAGGTATTCATTCACTACCCACTGTCTACTCTAAATACTTAAGTACTTTCTTTATATCGGAACTGTACTTATTCTCACGCCGGAGGGTGGTTACAGGAAGACCCCCCCCCCCCCTCTTGTGCTTCTCGTAACGAGCTCACGGTGTCTGTTTTAAAGGTTTCTGTCACTGGAATTCGGGAAATTATGCTCATATCGTTGTTGGTTGTTGTTGTATCCTACCCTGTGGACTCATTGGATCTAAGACCCGTTAAGGGAAGTAGATTCGTGTTTCTTCAATATAAAATAGGGATATCATAATATTTAATATCTGATTAAAAAAGAAGATATTTTAAACATGTTTTAGCATCTCATTTATTTGTGAAAACCTTTCATCATCAAACCCTAAATATATTATTAATTTCCTTATAATAAATAAAATTAAAATGCAAAAAAATATATAAATATTAGAAACGTAAAATGTGAAACAAACACCGTAATCAAACCCTGATTTAATTCCTCAATATGGATTTAGTTACACGATTTTTTTTGTAAGTTTAACTTAAATGAAATGTTTCACAAAATAAAATCCAAAGTATAACAAATGAACATAAACGAATAAATATAAAAATTAAATAGATAAGCCATTCAACGTTTCATTAAAAAATGAACACAACCCAACATAAATTAATCAAGAGAGGTTCAAGTATATTATTAACTTCTTACAATAAATAATCTAACATTCAAAAAAATACATTCACAATATTATAAATGAAAATTTTAAACAACTCTCGTACTACGGGGGATAAAAACTAGTTATTTTAATAAAAATAATATATATTCCAATGGCACATCTTAAAAAAATAAAACATTGCCATGTAATCGCCACGTCATATGCCACATCAACATAACCTAATGAGGTTAACTATTTGTTAGACTGAGATTGTTGCGGGTATTAAAACTGGAAGTTGGAATTGTCACTAGTTGCATTGTTAGTTTGGATTATTATTGGCTAATGACGTAATACATTTTTCTTTGTATTTGTTCATGAACTAGGTTAGTTACCCGTGTAAACACACGGGTTATAATAAGTAAATTTTTTTTAAATAATAACACAATGTTAAATACAAAAAGAAAAGGTATCATTATATAAAGATATATATTATACAGTAAAAATTTTACACATTACGCAATTGGGAAATAAAAAGTTGTTAGAAAATTCATAAATTATAAATTATTTCTTTGTTATTTTCTATATCAAAACTTAGTTGTAAATGGCAACTTTTTTAAACCAACTCGTGAGCCAAAACTCATTCTAATCTTAAACTGTTTTGACATGAACAATGTTTTATACTTAATCGGTCAAAGAAACCCACCCGTTTTGTATTGGTTACTTATTAAAATCTAATATTAATAACTAATGTAATACATTTTATATTAAACAAATTAACATATTTATGATGGTATTAATTCTTTTAAAATTGAATGGAATTATTAAAAATTGAAAATGGAATACAAAAAAGAGAAATGTAGTTAATATGAGAGAGATGACGGAAAATTTTGTAAGGATCAACATCGTTAATATGAGAGAGATGGGGGAAAACTATTTGACCAAAACCGCAGATTTCGACAAACCATAGGGACGAAAACCGCAGTTCACTCAATAATAATAGATTGAAAAGAAAAAAAGAATAAAATATAAAATTATTAATAAGAAAAAGAAATATATATTTAACATCAGAGAAATGGGAAAATTTTGTAAAGGTCACTCATGTGTAATGGCATATAGCATTAAAACCCATGTAGAACACGAGTTAGAATTAATAAATTTGTTTAGATAATAACAAAATGTAAATATGTTCAAATGATATAAAGATATAATATATAGTAGAATAAATTACATATCATACAATATGGAAATACAAAGCTGTTGAAAATTCATAAATCTCTAAAAAAATTTTGTATACAATATTTGTAATTTTAACCTACATATCAATATTAGTAGTTTGGTTTTATTTTTTATTTCAACTTTAGATAATGAAACACATAAATTACCATGCGTCAAAACAGGTTGTCTTAAAAACAAATCAAACCATCTATAGTGATTGACTTTAGCTTTTATTAATCTTCATTGCAAAACAAACATAAAGTTAAAATTTATTTATTTGAAATTAATTACTTTTATCTAAATCAACTTGAAAATTTGTTACTTATAAAAGCTTAATATTAATATGGTAGAATCGTAACCATAGAATACGACCCGAATCGAAATGTATACATTTGTCTCACACACTATAGGGATAGTGAGAAGAGATATATTTTACATCCCAGGGGGGGCTATAATTGGAGATACCATTGTTTCTGGTACATAAGTTCCTATAAAAATGGGAAATGTCATACCTTTGAGTGCGGTTTGAACTATTGATTTACGTAATTGGAAGTAACCAATTAAGTTTACGACGAAACCTAGAAATCGATCACTGATCCAATTTGAGTACCTCTACAGGATAGACCTCAATTTATATAAAACTAAATAATATATCTATGTTTGTATTAAAATTTTAAATTAAAAAATAATTATTAAAAAGAGAAAAAAATTGATTAAGAAAGAAAAAAAAATAAATATAAAACTATTAATAAAAAGAGAAATGTATTTAATAAGAGAGATGTGGGAAAATTTTTACAGAAAACTTTGTTGTGTGATCCCATATAGCATCAACAACTTTTATTTATTATATAGTATAGATATAGATTTGCTATCTTCTTTATTTCACCGTAATACATATGCACGCTGAAAAAAACTAGAGGTGCACAAAAAACCCGTACCAGGAACCGGACTCGAAAAAATACCCGGAACCGGTTTTTTTATACCCGGGTATTCTATACCGAAACCGGAACCTACCCTACCCATAGAGTATGGATAGAGTATGCATTTTGAGGTCAATACCCGTACCTGAAACCGTACCCGACAAAATTACAAATTAAAAACTGTGTATTAATAGCCGGTCGTACCCGGTTCCAATACCCGAACCCGATAATACCCTAACCGGGTACATAGTGTAACATCTCGGATTTTTCAAACCCGTATTCGTTAACATTTAACCCGACTCGGAAATATTTTTGTTCCTTAATATTAATCAAAATAAAGTATTTATAAGTAAATAAGTTTCTAATATTCATTTTATACCCTTAAAGTTCTTAAAGTTATTTATTCTTGGTTTAAACTTTAAAATAGTCAATAATTGAACATTTAAGAAAGTTTAGGGACCATTATTGCCAAAAAAACCAAGGTTCCTTCCTTGGCTAGCCATAGCGCCGTGCGGGGAGACCCCCCCACCCCTTTCGCGCCCCGCCTCCACACCACTGGTCAGATCGTTTAACTTTATTTCGTTTCCTAACTCGTTTAAGGCATAAAATCGTTTATTTTAGGCATGTTTGAGTGAATTAAGGTCCGAGTAAACATCCTGTAACTAAACTACAAGTGATAATTCGTTTCTTACTGCCCAAGACCAGCTCTTTATGTATAAATCGTTGATTATTTCCTTAAAACGTATTTACTTGCTTAAATGGGCCAAAAGTCCCATAATTAGTTCGTGTTATGAATTCTTATATAAACAAGTCTCATTCATCAGCTGTAAACTTTAATCTAACCCTAAAGAACATCCCATAGCCGTCACCTACCTCTGTTCATCTTTCCAACCCTTCGGATTTTGCATCTTCGTTAAAGATTCAAGACTTGTTCGTTGACATTGCTTGCTTAGGATCTTTGACTTCCGTTTCTCGCCAATCCTTTCACTTTCCGGGTAAGTTGTAAACTGTTGTATTGTTCATACACATTCCTTAGTCAATAGCCTTCAATCAATTTCTGGGATTGAAGGGTATTGACTGGTCAATTGCTTTAAAAACCCGATCAAGGGTAAAACAGTCAACAAGTTTGACTTTTCGTTTTCTCATGCTTCTGTTCGGATCCAACATTCGGTCTAGAAGACTTTTCTTCTCATAATTAAATTTTAAGGGTTCTGACCAAAACCCGACTCCCGAATCGAAGTTTGGAATTTGGTCAGACTCGACTCATTTAAACATTAAAATCAACATAACTAGAATTCTACACATCCTTTTGGATTGATTCCAGCAGCATTAAGTTCGTTTTTACTTATAGTTTCATATCACAAAGTTTCAGATTCTGATCATTAATCTCATTGTACGTGTATTGGACGACTCGCTTAAATCATTAGTTCGTTGTCGAATTTATTAATCACTTGCCTTCCGTCTAAAGTGAGTACCACATTCCCCTATTTTACTTGTTTTCCACATTTTGGGGACATATGCGTAAATTATATTTCTCATATATACTTATACTCAAAACTGCAACTTTGTCTTATGTGTTAACAACTTATACTGACTTGTTTATGTGCTTATTTGCTTTGTATGCTTCCGCATTCGGAGAGGTCCAACATAATCTCAGTCTAGTGTGATTATACGCCAGTCGTTATAGCTTTGTGCTTCTCGACATCTCAGTTATACTTGCTTATTTGGTTAATTTGTTATACTCATATGACTTGTTGCAAATACTTATTTTCAATATGAACATTTAAACTGGTATGTTGCTCACTCAACCTTGTGTTAGCAAAACCATTCTATTTTCAACGCAAATGCAGGTTATCGTTGATATTTAAGCTGGTTTGGAAGAAAAACTTAGGATTGCACGCTAGAGAGAATAAACAAGATTATAGACTTTGATATATTTGTATTGTTTTATTTATTTGATATATGGATTTTGTATTTGATGTTTTTGATTATTTTATTAACTTAATAGATATTGTCACATTTAATATTGCATGATAGTAACCTTTGAAAAGCTGTGAGCAATCAGTTCGCCGCGGCAATTCCGCTGTAGGTTGGGGTGTAACAGATTGGTATCAGAGCCGAAGGTTTAAGATAGGTCATTAGAAATTGCCTTAGACATATGTTTAGAAACCCTATACGTGCCTATCTGTTTACCTTTATGTGTTCAAATTAAATTGTGTACAACTTTCTTAGATAATTATTATTTATTATCTATTGTATTGTTATGCACACACACACAAACTCCGAGGTTATGCCTCAACATTCAAAGAAAACTTTTCAAAAAAAATTAGATTGCTTTTATTTTCGGGAAATTCCTTAAGAATTCCCACCTGTTGTTTTTGCTCGTACATCTTAAGGCTAGGTTATGTGGCATGTCCCTACGATAAATGAAGTGGGAAGAGAAACTGTGAGTTGTGTAAGGCCCCGTTACCGGTAGCCCTACTTTAGTGTCGGATTTACTCATAAACACAGTTCTACAAATCAGAGTTTATTAAAACTTTCGCGGAATATAAAAATGTAACTGTTTATTACAAAACATTTAATATTTTCTTTAAAACCATAACATAAATCATCACATTAAAACATCATTTCTTCCATCTTCAAATGCCAGCCGTTCGATCCATGCCATGTGCCAACCCCATGCTAGCTCTTTAATCATATTCACCTGCGTGCATACTAAAAGTCAGCTACGCTGAGTGAGTTCTAGTTAATCAGACTACATACACATATATTACATACATACATATCTTAACCTTGTATAATTATCCATAAGAGGACGTCACATAATATCTATTAAAAGAAGTATTACTATTTCCCTACTATTTATATTCTCCATAGAAGGACACTCTATATGTATATTCTCCATAGAAGGAACATCCTATATACTTCCATAGAAGGAACACTATACTTTCCATTAAAGGAACACTATACTTTCCATCAAAGGAACACGGGGCTTTCCATTAAAGGAACACTATGCTTTCCATTAAAGGAACACTATGCTTCCCATCAAAGGAACACCGAGCTTTCAATTAAAGGAACACCATGCTTTCCATTAAAGGAACACTCTGTATATTATCCGTATAGGGAACTCTGTATATAAGTTATCACTTAATATCCATATAAGGAGACAATCATAGCTATCCTTGGCAATACATGGAATATCCGAAGATCGTTCACGTACCGACAAGCCCTCATCTTTACATTACGTACAATATTCAAATCTATATTTATAACATGACAGTACGTGCAATATCCGAAGATCGTTCACGTACCGACAAGCCCTCATCTTTACATTACACACAATATTCATATCTATTTTATTAACCTGACAGTACGTGCAATATCCGAAGATCGTTCACGTACTGACAAGCTTTCATTCTCATTCAAGACATATATAGATAACATATAAATCATACATGGCATACACTTACCAATCTAGGGTAAGTGTATTAACTATCACGTCGAGTATGCACACAGCCCCGAAAACATAACAAGGAATGGGGCTAGAAACTCACCTGATCTCAGCTACTTCTTCTGTTAACGGTTACTCCTTCTCGAGCTATGTGCGTCTAACTGTTTAATAATTGAATATCAAATACTACTCTAGCCACTCTCATTGCTACTTAATCAGTCTTACGCGTCTAAGCCGGTTTTACTTCATTGAATCATTACCGGTTAGTTAATCGTTACTCGTTAACCTTTTAAAGGTATCTTTCATAATTTATCAAAGTCCAAGGGCTAATTTGTAATTAAATCATTCTTTTCTAAGTCCAGGGACCATTCTGTCATTCTATTAAGCTTCTAATTCGTTACTTTGGTCTTAGCGAATTGGACTTTCTAATTCGTTATCTCTGTTAATGGATGGTTTTAACGAATCAAGGGTAATTCGTTACCCTTTTCCTTAACGAATCGGATAAAGAATCAAGCCTAGTTCGTTAGGCTTCCTTATGCGAATCAGCTAAAGAATCATCCTCTGATTCGCTAAGCTCCCATAACGAACTAGCTAAAGAATCACCCTCTGATTCGCTAAGCTCCCATAACGAACTAGCTAAAGAATCACCCTCTGATTCGCTAAGCTCCCATAACGAACTAGCTAAAGAATCACCCATAACGAATCACCAATAGTTATTATCCAGACTTTGACTCAAGGGTCAAAGTCAAAATCGTCAAGAACACAGATTAGTTAACAGATCTTAGATCTGCAATTAAACCTTCGTTTCTTAACCAAATCTCACGATTTTTGTATCAATGGAATCGTCTGACCAGCGCCTACAAACCCTAACCATCAAATCAGCCAAACTTTTGTGTTTTAAGGGTGCGATTTAGGCATAAGGGTTACGGGTTCGTTTATCAATCGATTAACTCATCAAATCTTAACCATTTTCAGTAAGTTTAGCTTTGTTGGATTCGTTTTTGCCATACAAACACAGATCTATCATTTCTAGACTAATCCAAACCTAAACGAACAAGTTCTCGATATAAACGTACCGTAAACGAGTCAAACTACGAACACGAGCTGGTCTTTGATGTTGCTTTGGTTCGTCACGACGATCTAGCACCAACAAGCTCGGGTTCTCGCCTTTGGATCTTGGTTCGGATTGTAAGACGGTGTTGTGTATGTGTTCTAAGGTGTAGGCTATGGTGTAGAGATTGATAATAATGGAAAGGATTAGGGTTTAAGGGGTATTTATACTCCCTTAAGCCCATGGACCTAAGGCCCATCTTTCCCTTTTGGTTCATAATTAAGTCCATCTAAAAGCCTACTTATCCTATCATATTTATTATTATTATTATTATTATTATTATTATTATTATTATTATTATTATTATTATCCGAACGAAAAATTGGGATGTTACAAGTTGGGCACTGGCAAAACGATTCCATGAACCAAAGGCAAGACGTTATTCCTTACCTGGGTGATAACCTGACCACAATACTCAACCCTATGGACCCAAGCGAGACCCATAAATGCCATATGGCCGACACCTTATGTTGATTTTAACCGAATTCACGGTGATACGTGGCTAAACTCGGTTTTCCCAATTATTGTGTTCCGTTATTTAAATGGTTAGCAGGGTGAAAAATCCATGGAACCCATGGGCACTCCTACTATCCATTTCTTAACTTGTTTTCGTATTTTTGTTGGAGTAATCAAACGTGGTGATTCACAAGATACTCCGACTACCCGTATTTATTTTGATAGTTCGTTATTTAGTTTGGTCGGTTAAAACGCCGTGTAACGCTCATTGGGCCGACAAACTTCATTGCATTATTAATTCATTAATTAGTTGGGACAAACAAATTGCCATGTAACGTCATGGGCTGTCCAACTCATTTATTTTCGTTAGTTCGTTGGACCATTCAAATTACCATGGAAAGCTCATGGGAGGCCAACATCCACAATTTATATTTCGTTAGTTATTTTAAACTTAATAATCAAAATTTTAAACTGATATAACTCATCATGTAGTCATCACACATTAATTTTACTGACTACATCCTTTAATAACTATTTACGCAATGTACCCCACTCATCTTATAAACTTTTACTTTTGATCCTCATGACGCAATTCCCTTTACTTCTCAAGGCAATGTTATTATAACTTACCTACATACTTAGACATTTTATTATCCTAATGTTTTCCTCAACTCATCTTTCATCTTATAAATCTCTATTTTTGGTTATCGTAAAATTGCTTTCCTAGGAAATTATCGTAATCAACGTCGTTCACCTACTTCTCGTGATTGTTGTTCGACTACTAGAATCACCAAGGAGTGCTGCTGTATGCTATTAATCGACCAACCGCCAATCTCGACAAAACTAAAATTCGCCGAACAAGAAATCTTATACTACCTCATATCCATATTATTTAAATTGCATTTTCTTATTTATATCCAAATCCTCAAACTATAAATTTCTAAGTACATTTAAATCCTTATCCTCAATTTTAAACTACAAATATTTTATTATCTCTTGTTTTCCTCAATATCATGATAGTTTTCACAACTTATTTTCCACTTTATAAATCTTCATTATTAAAATTCAATTATTGTAAATTTTATTATTAAACTAAATTACGTATTCTCAAAATTTAATTTCCATTTCTAAAAAAATTCATTAATTTAACTTTTATTATTAAATTGACTTTTTAATTGAACCTTCATCGTAAATATTTGAACTCTCTACTTTGATTTTTTTGGAAAATTTTGAATCTTCACTAGTACTAATACATATACATATACGCATCCCTATTATCTCATATCAACTCATTCCCACAACTTACCCATCATTTCATTAAAACTTCATTCTTGGTTCAACTCTCTAAATGATAAATTTGAACGTTTTAAATGATAAATTTGTAGTTGTTAGAATAGTCATGGTGGTTTATACATTTCTAGCCTCGCATTTATCTCAATATAACTTTATTTGGCTTCACTTTAATTTAAAATTTATTATTTACTCAAATTTCCATTATTGGTAATTCAAATTACTTACTCCCTAATATTTATAACGATTTTGTGAAAAAGGAAAAATCCACGAATTCCCAATTTAATCTAATTTATCAATTACCTACCTTATATTTAATATAATTTTAACGGTTTAATTTGAATATGACTATCTCGCTGATTCGGGAATATCCTCTTCCCAATTTAATCTATTAACAAAATACGTATATTTTCGCATTATAATTAGTATTTAAATTATTAATTACTAACTATTATAATATTATAGAACATCTTAAACGAATTAATCTAATCTCAAAATCACCAACTTGAAAAGCTATAAATTTATAATTAATTCCTCTTTAAATCTCATAAATTCTCAACTAACTAAACTCGACACACCAAAATCTTCGTTTAAACTTATACTCTCGATCTTAAGAAATGTTATAAATTAAACCTTTGCGTAAGCCATCCCCTTAATAAAATTCCTTTATCGAAGATTAATCAATTAGGATCTTGTATCTCCATCTCATTTCCTTTATTCTCGATTATCTTAAATAACACCAAAATCACCAAATCTATTTTCTTCAATTTACAAAATTTTACTTTTAAAAGTAAAAGAGGCTTTCGAAATCTTACGATTTTATTGATTCAACTAGAACATTTATTAATTATCATTGAAATTATATTTAAAATTATCAAGACAATTGTTTTCCAATTTTATTTCAAAACGTTTGTTTCTTACAAAATGATGATTTTAAATGTTTTATAACCCATATGATGGAACGAATTATGCGGACCATCCGACGATAAGAGTAATTATGGTCCGGAACATAATTATTCAAAGTCTTCACATGGAAATCATAACGCGAACAATTATGTGTCATGATCTAAAACTTAAGGTAGCTTGTGTAACGGTACGAATGATGAGATGATAATAATATGGTGGATACGCCGCTGGTACATCCTATATATAAGTGCCCTTATCGGATTGCCATTTGAAGCGTTGCTTCGGTTATTGGAATTTCTATGTTATGATATTTCCTTAAAAAGTTTAAATTGTTTTCAAAACGATAATTTTTTTTGTTTTTCTTAATTTCGGGATGAAATTCCCTAAAGAAGGGGAGACTGTAACATCTCAGATTTTTCAAACCCGTTTTCGTTAACATTTAACCCGACTCGGAAATATTTTTGTTCCTTAATATTAATCAAAATAAAGTATTTATAAGTAAATAAGTTTCTAATATTCATTTTATACCCTTAAAGTTCTTAAAGTTATTTATTCTTGGTTTAAACTTTAAAATAGTCAATAATTGAACATTTAAGAAAGTTTAGGGACCATTATTGCCAAAAAAACAAAGGTTCCTTCCTTGGCTAGCCATAGCGCCGCGCGGGGAGACCCCCCACCCCCTTCGCGCCCCGCCTCCACACCACTGGTCAGATCGTTTAACTTTATTTCGTTTCCTAACTCGTTTAAGGCATAAAATTGTTTATTTTAGGCATGTTTGAGTGAATTAAGGTCCGAGTAAACATCCTGTAACTAAACTACAAGTGATAATTCGTTTCTTACTGCCCAAGACCAGCTCTTTATGTATAAATCGTTGATTATTTCTTTAAAACGTATTTACTTGCTTAAACGGGCCAAAAGTCCCATAATTAGTTCGTGTTATGAATTCTTATATAAACAAGCCTCATTCATCAGCTGTAAACTTTAATCTAACCCTAAAGAACATCCCATAGCCGTCACCTACCTCTGTTCATCTTTCCAACCCTTCGGTTTTTGCATCTTCGTTAAAGATTCAAGACTTGTTCGTTGACTTTGCTTGCTTTAGGATCTTTGACTTCCGTTTCTCGTCAATCCTTTCACTTTCTGGGTAAGTTGTAAACTGTTGTATTGTTCATACACATTCCTTAGTCAATAGCCTTCAATCAATTTCTGAGATTGAAGGGTATTGACTGGTCAATTGCTTTAAAAACCCGATCAAGGGTAAAATAGTCAACAAGTTTGACTTTTCGTTTTCTCATGCTTCTGTTCGGATTCAACGTTCGGTCCAAAAGACTTTTCTTCTCATAATTAAATTTTAAGGGTTCTGACCAAAACCTGACTCCCGAATCGAAGTTCGGATTCTGGTCAGACTCGATCGTTTAAACATTAAAATCAACATAACTAGAGTTCTACCCATCCTTTTGGATTGATTCCAGCGGCGTTAAGTTCGTCTTTACTTATAATTTCATATAAAAAAGTTTCAGATTCTGATCATTAATCTCAAGGCAATGTTATTATAACTTACCTACATACTTAGACATTTTATTATCCTAATGTTTTCCTCAACTCATCTTTCATCTTATAAATCTCTATTTTTGGTTATCGTAAAATTGCTTTCCTAGGAAATTATCGTAATCAACGTCGTTCACCTACTTCTCGTGATTGTTGTTCGACTACTAGAATCACCAAGGAGTGCTGCTGTATGCTATTAATCGACCAACCGCCAATCTCGACAAAACTAAAATTCGCCGAACAAGAAATCTTATACTACCTCATATCCATATTATTTAAATTGCATTTTCTTATTTATATCCAAATCCTCAAACTATAAATTTCTAAGTACATTTAAATCCTTATCCTCAATTTTAAACTACAAATATTTTATTATCTCTTGTTTTCCTCAATATCATGATAGTTTTCACAACTTATTTTCCACTTTATAAATCTTCATTATTAAAATTCAATTATTGTAAATTTTATTATTAAACTAAATTACGTATTCTCAAAATTTAATTTCCATTTCTAAAAAAATTCATTAATTTAACTTTTATTATTAAATTGACTTTTTAATTGAACCTTCATCGTAAATATTTGAACTCTCTACTTTGATTTTTTTGGAAAATTTTGAATCTTCACTAGTACTAATACATATACATATACGCATCCCTATTATCTCATATCAACTCATTCCCACAACTTACCCATCATTTCATTAAAACTTCATTCTTGGTTCAACTCTCTAAATGATAAATTTGAACGTTTTAAATGATAAATTTGTAGTTGTTAGAATAGTCATGGTGGTTTATACATTTCTAGCCTCGCATTTATCTCAATATAACTTTATTTGGCTTCACTTTAATTTAAAATTTATTATTTACTCAAATTTCCATTATTGGTAATTCAAATTACTTACTCCCTAATATTTATAACGATTTTGTGAAAAAGGAAAAATCCACGAATTCCCAATTTAATCTAATTTATCAATTACCTACCTTATATTTAATATAATTTTAACGGTTTAATTTGAATATGACTATCTCGCTGATTCGGGAATATCCTCTTCCCAATTTAATCTATTAACAAAATACGTATATTTTCGCATTATAATTAGTATTTAAATTATTAATTACTAACTATTATAATATTATAGAACATCTTAAACGAATTAATCTAATCTCAAAATCACCAACTTGAAAAGCTATAAATTTATAATTAATTCCTCTTTAAATCTCATAAATTCTCAACTAACTAAACTCGACACACCAAAATCTTCGTTTAAACTTATACTCTCGATCTTAAGAAATGTTATAAATTAAACCTTTGCGTAAGCCATCCCCT
Organism: Bidens hawaiensis; assembly: GCF_021521415.1. NCBI lineage: Eukaryota > Viridiplantae > Streptophyta > Magnoliopsida > Asterales > Asteraceae > Bidens > Bidens hawaiensis. The sequence continues at coordinate 35,286 of NW_027506508.1, forward strand.
TAATAAAATTCCTTTATCGAAGATTAATCAATTAGGATCTTGTATCTCCATCTCATTTCCTTTATTCTCGATTATCTTAAATAACACCAAAATCACCAAATCTATTTTCTTCAATTTACAAAATTTTACTTTTAAAAGTAAAAGAGGCTTTCGAAATCTTACGATTTTATTGATTCAACTAGAACATTTATTAATTATCATTGAAATTATATTTAAAATTATCAAGACAATTGTTTTCCAATTTTATTTCAAAACGTTTGTTTCTTACAAAATGATGATTTTAAATGTTTTATAACCCATATGATGGAACGAATTATGCGGACCATCCGACGATAAGAGTAATTATGGTCCGGAACATAATTATTCAAAGTCTTCACATGGAAATCATAACGCGAACAATTATGTGTCATGATCTAAAACTTAAGGTAGCTTGTGTAACGGTACGAATGATGAGATGATAATAATATGGTGGATACGCCGCTGGTACATCCTATATATAAGTGCCCTTATCGGATTGCCATTTGAAGCGTTGCTTCGGTTATTGGAATTTCTATGTTATGATATTTCCTTAAAAAGTTTAAATTGTTTTCAAAACGATAATTTTTTTTGTTTTTCTTAATTTCGGGATGAAATTCCCTAAAGAAGGGGAGACTGTAACATCTCAGATTTTTCAAACCCGTTTTCGTTAACATTTAACCCGACTCGGAAATATTTTTGTTCCTTAATATTAATCAAAATAAAGTATTTATAAGTAAATAAGTTTCTAATATTCATTTTATACCCTTAAAGTTCTTAAAGTTATTTATTCTTGGTTTAAACTTTAAAATAGTCAATAATTGAACATTTAAGAAAGTTTAGGGACCATTATTGCCAAAAAAACAAAGGTTCCTTCCTTGGCTAGCCATAGCGCCGCGCGGGGAGACCCCCCACCCCCTTCGCGCCCCGCCTCCACACCACTGGTCAGATCGTTTAACTTTATTTCGTTTCCTAACTCGTTTAAGGCATAAAATTGTTTATTTTAGGCATGTTTGAGTGAATTAAGGTCCGAGTAAACATCCTGTAACTAAACTACAAGTGATAATTCGTTTCTTACTGCCCAAGACCAGCTCTTTATGTATAAATCGTTGATTATTTCTTTAAAACGTATTTACTTGCTTAAACGGGCCAAAAGTCCCATAATTAGTTCGTGTTATGAATTCTTATATAAACAAGCCTCATTCATCAGCTGTAAACTTTAATCTAACCCTAAAGAACATCCCATAGCCGTCACCTACCTCTGTTCATCTTTCCAACCCTTCGGTTTTTGCATCTTCGTTAAAGATTCAAGACTTGTTCGTTGACTTTGCTTGCTTTAGGATCTTTGACTTCCGTTTCTCGTCAATCCTTTCACTTTCTGGGTAAGTTGTAAACTGTTGTATTGTTCATACACATTCCTTAGTCAATAGCCTTCAATCAATTTCTGAGATTGAAGGGTATTGACTGGTCAATTGCTTTAAAAACCCGATCAAGGGTAAAATAGTCAACAAGTTTGACTTTTCGTTTTCTCATGCTTCTGTTCGGATTCAACGTTCGGTCCAAAAGACTTTTCTTCTCATAATTAAATTTTAAGGGTTCTGACCAAAACCTGACTCCCGAATCGAAGTTCAGATTCTGGTCAGACTCGATCGTTTAAACATTAAAATCAACATAACTAGAGTTCTACCCATCCTTTTGGATTGATTCCAGCGGCATTAAGTTCGTCTTTACTTATAATTTCATATAAAAAAGTTTCAGATTCTGATCATTAATCTCATTGGACGAGTATTGGACGACTCGCTTAAATCATTAGTTCGTTGTCGAATTTATTAATCACTTGCCTTCCGTCTAAAGTGAGTACCACATTCCCCTATTTTAATTGTTTTCCACGTTTTGGGGACATATGCGTAAATTATATTTCTCATATATACTTATACTCAAAACTGCAACTTTGTCTTATGTGTTAACAACTTATACTTACTTGTTTATGTGCTTATTTGCTTTGTATGCTTCCGCATTCGGAGAGGTCCAACATAATCTCAGTCTAGTATGATCATACGCCAGTCACTATAGCTTTGTGCTTCTCGACATCTCAGTTATACTTGCTTATTTGGTTAATTTGTTATACTCATATGACTTGTTGCAAATACTTATTTTCAATATGAACATTTAAACTGGTGTGTTTTTCACTCAACCTTGTGTTGACAAAACCATTCTATTTTCAACGCATATGTAGGTTATCGTTGATATTTAAGCTGGTTTGGAAGAAAAACTTAGGATTGCACGCTAGAGAGAATAAACAAGATTATAGACTTTGATATATTTGTATTGTTTTATTTATTTGATATATGGATTTTGTATTTGATGTTTTTGATTATTTAATTAACTTAATAGATATTGTCACATTTAATATTGCATGATAGTAACCTTTGAAAAGCTGTGAGCGATCAGTTCGCCCCGGCAATTCCGCCGTAGGTTGGGGTGTGACACATAGGGTTGAATTTTTCTCCTCAATACCCTACCCGAACCCTACCCGATATATCTTAATACCCGATTTTCCAATACTGGATCATACCCAAAACTGGTTTCATACCCGAACCCGAGTATTAAAAACACCCCGATTTGTGCACCTCTGGAAAAAACAACCAGGAACTTGGTATGAGACCATGAGTAGTCATAACTCTCCACCCCCAGACATTATGCGCCATGTGGCGCCCAATCAGAGTTATGGTTTTTTTACCAAAATAGGGTGTAGTCATAACTCTCCATCCCCAGACGTTATGCGTCACGTGACGCCTAGTCATTTAAATAAATAAACATAAAATTAAAAAATACATTAAACTTCCAAATAAAAACTAAATTAAAATAAAAAAATACATCAAATTAAAAAAAATACAAAATAATACTAATAAAACTACATGTTATATTTTTCTAAAATTTTCGCTTGTCGAGCGGCTTTTAGAGATCAGACTCTCGGGTCGGCTTCGGTTACCTCACTTGATAAAATCTCCATGTCTTTATCCATTTCATTCCTTCTAAGTAGTTCGACGGCGTCCAAATTTACTTTAAGTCGTTGAGTTCCAAGTTTGTGTAAATCTTGGAATCGAGAGTTCATTTCTTTGAATTGACTTTCCATTTCGGGATTCGAACCCGTTGCCGACGACGAAGCGACCCCTTTCCCCTTTCCCTTGCCCTTGCTTCTTCTACCCTCCGGCCGAGGCATCTCGGTAGTATTCACAGCATCATTATCGCTTAGGTTGAAGTTTCAAGCGTCGGAACGGGGCGTGTCTGGATCAACCGAAGACGATGTTTTAGACTTTTTATTACGCGGACCACCTTCGGCTTCGGCATCCAAAACCAGGCCCCATTTTGGGTGAAACCTCAAATGTTCTTTCCAAATGCCAAAGTAGTTGAAGGCCCCCGAGACCTTATGTTGATACTCTATCAACGCGTTTTCCATGACTTCAAAGTCCGAGACACCGCTACTCCTATTTCGATTCATCCGAGAGAAAACCGTATGGAAACCATGCATTTGGTGTTTGTGTCTCTCCATTTTGACAATAACAAATCTTTTTCTCTACGTGAGTCCCCACCAAGGTCGTGGAACAACTCTTTAATTTTGTGCCAAAATACCCCCGTTTTTTGATAGTTCGCTAAAAAAAATAAAAACATTACACGTTCAATGATTGTTCTACGAAATTTAAAAATATATATATGTATTTTAAAAACCTACCGCATTCGGCATCTTCCGATATCGCGCACCAAGCACGAGCACATAGTACGCACTCGTCGATACTCCACGGTATCACCGTCTTTTTAACCCGAGGTTCGCCGGCGGGCTTCTTTGCGTGTTTTCTCGGACGTCCGCGTTGGTTCGAACCGCCTACGGTCTCCGGAACGGGTTGTGTCTCCGGCACGAACTCGACCTCGGGTTGGGTCTCCGGGACGGGTTGGGAACCCGAACCGGCAAAAATGTTTGCCGTTGGGTTTTGGAAACCAGGCACCGTATTTTGCATAGAGTTTGTAAAAATGCAATGTACGCGGCCATTTGCGGGTCCATCATATGCGGGACGGGTACGGTTGGCATCGGGGCGGTAGATGGGTTTGGTTGTGGATTTTGGTTGCCTTGACGGGCAAATTGACCGAAACCGAGAACATTTTGGTTGTTATTCGGAAACATTTTGGTAGAAATATTTGAGTAAAAAATATAATTGGTATAGAAGTGAAAGGAAGAAAGAATGTGTTAAAAAATGAGTTTGGTTTGTTTTTATAGTATAAATTTAATTAATAATTTTTTTTAAATCCAACGGCTCCATAACAATAACATGGCCCAACGGTAGTTTTTTTTATTTGCGTGCCATTTTCAGCGTTTTAACCAAAACGCGGTTAAAAAAAAACTCAAAACGCCGGAGGGGGGGGGGCGGTGTACCCCCGACGTTATACTCCACAACGCCGCCTACAACGTTGGACTACGGATGGTCTTAGAAAATCCAAACGTGGACCCAACCCTATGCATAGGGTAATTGGACATACCCAAACCGGTTCGGGTTGTAAACCGGACCGGTTTTTTTAAGCATTTTTGAAAACCGGTTTGGGGACAAAACGGTTCAGTTTGGGAACCGGTTTCAGTGAGTAAGAACCCGGACTGGTCTGAACCGGTTTGGGTTGGGTCTGAACCGGTTCGGTTTTAAACCTGTTTTTTTTTTTTTTTTTTTCTGGACTGACCTGCACTGCTGCAGCAGTGTATTTCTGTTGGGCCTGTTCTCTTAAATATAAAGTCTGGATTAGGGGGCTGCCAAACTCAAGTCCAGTTCCAGTTCATTATATTGCATTATTGGTCTTACATTCATTTATTTCAATAGAAAGAAGATTTAATAAAACCATGAAGCATGTTCCAGAAATAAACAAAAGAGTAAAAAAATGCAGAAACAGAAACAAAACAAAATGAAAAACTAAAAATGTATGTGTTCATTCATTGATCGATTACCGACGTTCGTTACTCGACACTAAAACGCTTACATGATAAAACCATAAATCTTCATTCGTTGCTTTTAAACCGTCTTGTACCGGCAAATTTATAATGTGTGCAACTAATCGACTATGAAAAAATTTACCGTTACAAATCAGTTTATATTTAAATTGAAGTTGTTTTAAAGCACTCGTATTATTCGACGCATTATCAAAGGAAACTGATAGTATTTTTTTCCAACTTAAACGTTTTAATCACTTTGTCTATTATATAAAACAAATTTTCACCAGTGTGAGGATAATCAAACAGTTCAAATGCAATGGTACGTTTCATCATCCGCCACGTTTCGGGTTCTACCCAATGAGCAGTGACACAAATGTACGAGTCCGGTGAACCATGTGGAGCCGACCAAGTGTCACTAGTTAAGTTAACACCGGTTTGTAAGTTTTGAAAACATAATATTGTTTCATTTTTTGCACTTTGCCACAATTTTAAACAGTCTCTTCTAAGGGTAGCACGACTTACGTGTTGATAACGCGGTTGAAGAGTTGTTTGAATAAGCTGGGTCAAACGCGTGTTGTCAAAGTGATTGAATGACAAACCTTCTTGAATCACGAAACGTGCAAATTGGTCCCGACACGTTTCCATGTTGAAAGCCCATAAGGCTCCATCCGTTGCCACCGAAGCTTGGCCTTCACCCGGTTGGTTTTTTAACGCCTTGCAATACCTCTTTCCAACGTGGTTTTTCAAAGTTGTGTTGTTGTCTTGGCTAAAAAATTTACCGCAAAACTTGCACCGCGCCTTCATATATATACCCTTTATACCCTTTAATGACACGTAATTCGATATCGGATGACCGCTTGCCATTTGACACAAGTCAAAATTACGCCATATTTCCGGGTTGATGAATTTGAACAACTACGTCGGTTACACCAACATTGAATTGAGTTGGAGCACTTGAAGTAGCCATTTGAAAGTGAATAAATAGTTTGAACCGGTTTAAGACCCGGTTTTCAGTTAAACCGGTTTCGGTTTCAACCCGGTTTCAAAACCGGTTTTTAACCCGGTTTGTTAAGCAAAAATGCGAACCGACACCCAAACCTGCGGGTTGGGTCGGTTTGAGTCAAGTTTTTTTGTACACCAATTTGTCCTTGTGGAGATTGAGATTGGGCCGTGAATAAGGCCAGGCCTAGTAAAAGCCCAAAGCAAACCCTGTATTTTTGTAGCGCAAGCAAAGCAAAGAACGTGAATCCGGAGAACGTAAAACAAGAACACATCCATTCCATTCCATTCCATTCCATTCAGGTAAGATCTACAATTCTTCAATCATTTTATTTTATTAACAGCACTATCGGAAACCCTAGCTGGTCAAAGTAAGGCCAATTCATCATCATATCTTCATATTCATTACCCTACTTTTCATTTTAAGATTAACAATTGAACGACTCCTATACCAATTCTTATTATTCAATGTTGTTTTATAATAAATCTGTATGCTATGCTTCTGTTAGGTGTAGAATATAGTATATGTTAGTTTTCTAACCCTAAATCAGATTTTTAATATACATGGTACATGAGAGATGGATTATGATATTATTAGTAACATTATATGAGCTAAGGGTTTTTCTAAATTGATTGTTTTATTCTACCAGGCCCTAAAGCCATATGCCATAATTAATTAATCTTATTAGTGTTTGGAGATTTGTACATTTCACTTTGTTTCATTACTGCTTTTAAAATGTTTCATCTTACACCTTTAGAAAAAGAATCAACAAGCGAGAGGGAAAATACTGCTTTTTATTTTAAACAAATGCATAGTTATTTGAACTTTGCTGCGAATTAGGTGTAAAAAGTTATGTACTTTTCAGTTATCAGATAGTGAAGTGACAAAACAACATGAGTTTATGTAAACTTTAAAACACATCACGAAGGGATCTTGAACAGATATTCGGAGAACAGTAAAAACAAGTATGACTAAGGCAAATAGAGTAAATGCATGGTGATTTTGCATCATCTTATGACTGAGATGCTTTGTTTATGATAGATGTCAACCGCTTGGACAAGTATGAGCTATGGAATCATACATAAGGATGTAAATGAGAATTAGGAGATTTCTGTTTGGAGTTGGAGTTTTATAAATATAATTGGACCCCAAAATTTGTTTCCAAAATGTATAGCTGTGCAGCAAATTGGCGCTTTTGAGCTATTTTAAAGGATTTCGGGATTTTTATTTCAAATATTTTAGCTTTGGAACCTCATGGACTGCATAGGGCTTGGAGCTTGTGATGCGCAGCTCTTCATGAGGAGTGCTTTTTTGGTTTGATTTATGGTTTTGATTTAATTCAGTTTTGTTGATTGTTAGTTACTGCATGGAAGTAAAAAATGTATATAAGGCACCCCACAAGCATTCAACAACTAGGAAACATTACTTTTTTCTTTTTGGTGAGTTTTGATTTTGTTTTTTGTTGCAGTTTTGGACTAGTTTGCTGAGCCTTCCCTTTGGAACTGAAAATGAGTAGCCGCTTTTCACGCATGATTTATGTTGGGAACCTGCCTTTGGATATAAGAGAAAGAGAAGTCGAAGATCTTTTCTATAAGGTTGGTTTCATTTGTCTTCTTTTTTTTAAAAAATCTTTATATGTGTTTTCCAAGTTGATATCTAAGCTTAGTTTGTTTAAAGTCTTCCATTAGAGTTAATATTTGAATATGGCAGATGTTGAAAATCAATATTCAAATAATAGTTTGTTTAAGACTTGCTGACCTAGTTAAAATTCGAACTGGAAGAGTGTTGTCTTAGCATTTGAACCACCATAGTTAAAGCTGGATATTATGTTTATTTTGTTAAAAGCTGGTTTCCGCTTCATGCAGTATGGACGCATCTTGGACATAGAATTGAAAGTTCCACCTCGTCCTCCTTGTTATTGCTTTGTGGAGGTAATTTTCTAATTTTGAATTTCATTTTCTCAATTTTTTTGCTTGTATAAAATACTGTAGATTTGACTTTTCTCGATGTTATATAAATTGCAGTTCGCAAATGCACGAGACGCTGAAGATGCAATCAGGGGTCGCGATGGCTATAATTTTGATGGTTGCCGCTTGAGGGTAATACAGAATATTAATTAGTTTATAACTTTTGATCAAATATGTTTTCTAAAAGTTTAAAAACCATTGATATGCTCTTTTCTGCAGGTTGAGCTTGCTCATGGTGGCCGTGGACAATCATCGTCTGGTGATGGCCGCGGAAGTGGTGGCGGTCGGGGTCGTGGTGGTGGAGGCGGTGGCCGTTATGGCATTTCACAACGTTCCGAGTATCGAGGTATGATCTTATATGTTAAATTGTTAGTTAATAATAAACTTTAGAGGTGGCAACATGTGGGCCAGTCAGGTTGGGTAATCGATCAATATGGGTTCAGTTCAAAACAATATATATATATATGTCCTGGTCAAAGGGCATCAGTCTGATTGATCAACATTTTCCGAATTTTGTAAATAAATGTTTTAGTGATGATTAAAGTTTTCTTATTAAAATAATATATTCTTCCAATCTTATGCTTTCTGTGTGCAGTTATTGTTCGAGGACTACCATCATCTGCTTCTTGGCAGGATCTTAAGGTAACATGTCTTATCCATAGTTTATATTATATTCCTGCACTATCAATAACTGGGATAAATTTTTTGTTTCAGGATCACATGCGTAAGGCTGGTGATGTATGTTTTGCTGAAGTTTCTCGTGATAGCAAAGGTATTTATTATCACGACTCGGTTTTTTTTCAAAAACCTTCTAACTCATTTTCTTTAATATAGTTGGGCTATTGTTGAATCAATCTAGCTTTTGTAATCATATATGATACAGTAGTTAATAAATCTTTGGATAAAAGTTGTTTTTGGTCAACTCAATCTGACTTAATCCGTACAAAATCACTAAACTTGTCTCGATCTGATACTGAAACCAGTCAATCCTCATGACCTACCCATAATAGTACCTTTATGTTTTACATTTTATTTTCCATGAAAATCTAATTCTAACCAAAAGTTCATATCTAGGGACATTTGGTCTTGTTGACTATACCAACTATGATGACATGAAATATGCTGTAAGTTTGTAGAATTCTGGTTTGAATAGCTATAGCAAATTTTATGTATTTGACTAATTGTATGGTTCGTTCAATTGTTTTTTGTTGCTTAGATAAGGAAGCTTGATGACACTGAGTTTAGAAATCCATGGACAAGAACTTATATTCAGGTACTTTTTGTTCTTTTTTAAGCTTTGCATTGTGTGAACTATGTACATGATTAATGGATTAATTTTGATACAAGGGTTTACCTAAAATAATAATCTATGCATTTGTACCAAAATATTATTGAGGGTTTATTCATTATAAATATTGACTCTCAATTTCAATCTTTTTGAGATAAGAACCAAACGTATTGGTGCAGGTAAGGAAGTATGACAGGAGTCCTTCTAGGAGTCCAAGTAGGAGCCGGAGCAGAAGCCGGAGCCGGAGCAGAAGTCGGAGCCGTAGCAGGAGCAGGAGCAGAAGCAAAAGGTATGAACATAAATTTTTTTAGGTTATTTTGTTTTTTTATTGAGTTTGAAAGTTGTTTTTTTTCTTAAAGCAAATCCTTGGCGCGACCAGGGTCAAAATCGCCACCAAAATCTAGATCAGCATCTCCTGTGAAGCCGCCTAGGTATTGTAATTTTGCCTACACACATATGCATATGCATTTTATTTGTATCCTGTGTAGTTGTGGTAATTTGACCCATTTACTGTAATCAGTTAATCTAAATAACTCACCTGAAGGAATCTATATAATCAACAATTTTGTAGATCACTTTACTAGAACTGGAACTTGTTTTTGTTATAATGTAGTTCTTATGATCATATTTGACACGATATTTTATTCATATACTTTAAATGATAGCTGATCTCGTGTTTGCGGGCCGGGACAGCCTGATCCGTTACTCCCTCTCACCTTTTTTTCACTTCTAGTTTACTGTTTCTAACAGCCCCCCTTTCTTCAACTTTTGCAGAGCTAGATCCAGGTCAAGGTCTAGATCAAGGTCAAAGTCAAAGTCAGAATCTCCACGCAAGGTATAAGGAGTCTCATGTCTATGAACATGTTTTGGTGTGTACTAATTTGCTTCTATTTGCATCTAATTCTATTTTTGTTATGTTGTTTCAGGAGCAAAGTCCTTAAGCCAATGACAAACTATCTATCTGTGTTTTGGCAGTCTTTATTGGAATTGATATGTTTTAGCAGCTAGCTATTTGGTGACTGATAATTAGATGGCTGAATCTCTAGACTCTTTGTTTGTTTGTGAAACTGTCTGTCTGTTTGTTTGTTTGTTTGTTTGTGATACTTGAGAGAGAAACTTCTACTTTCATTTCAGTTGGACTCAGTTTTATGTAATCCTGACTTTTGCTTGATTAAGCTGCTCTTAGATTTACTTATTTTTGTGTATTTTTAAGATTTTTTTTTGTGTCAAACAAGGGTTCGGGTATAATTATTCTGAACTGATATCTGATTTGTACCCGTGGGTGCACCCGGGTTGGGTCTTGAACCGGGGTTTTTGCCCACCTCTATGTAACAAGGTGTTTTGAGCTGGCTAAAATAATAGCGAAAAAAGTTATTTAGACAAATAAGAATAAAAAAGTGGTTTTCAGTTATGTAACTAAAACTTGTAATTTATACTTTAAAAAATGTTAAGTTTTGTTTTTTTTATTAACTGTTTGTTTTTTATTTGTAATTAAAACTGTTGCTATCTTTAAAGATGGGCTATTTTTTTGAAGAGGTAAGGTCGTAACTGGTTAAAAAGCTGCAATGTTATAAGAGGCAGTAATGACTCATCATCGATTTGATGGAGGAGTTCTAACGACGAAAAAGTTAAAAACACTATTCAAAGATGAGGTCCTCTCTTAGGAATATTATTTTTGACTTGGGGAATTTATTTATAGGAAGAGGCCAAGGAAGAGAGTGATGATGATATGGGATTCAGTTTGTTTGATTAGGGAGGCTTCTTTCACAACCATACTTGTTTTGTTTTTCTTGTATTTGAGATTTTGTTATTGGACTTGTGATTTTCACACAGTTTTTTTATGGAACAAAGTGATTGATATCTTTGATTTTGGTCCTTAGTCCTTGCATTATTTATATATTCTTGTTTGACGTTGATGAATGAATATAATGTTAACCATTGCTTTTTACAACTTAAACTCAATTAAAGCCTTTTCTTTTTCATGATAGTTTCTTAGTCTAGCTAGGTATATGGTTGTTAAATGACTTAGTTGATCAAAGCTCGCTTGATTTTTTTTGGCTATGTGTTGGTTGCCTGAGCTTTAGATTCCTTGTTAAAGTTCAAATTGCATCCAATATGTTTGAGGGTGTGTTATTTTTTCGGTTTCTGGAATTGGTAATATTATGTTTGGCGTGTGCTGAGCCTTTCATGAGTTGCCTAAAATCTTCTCATTACAGAATTGAGTTGTGTCTAATCAAACTATGGTCTCGGTTAATTAAGGAACTTTGTCTTGAGCGAAATAGATTGTTGAGCAGTGTAAATGAGTTGTGAGCTACTCAAATTCGCCTTGTTAAAATGCTTAAATCAAGTAGATCATATTGATCTTCGTTGATAATAGAACTCGGTTAGAGCTTTGTGTATCAAGTTTGACTAAAAGTCGGTTGTTTTGGTAACTACAGTAATCTCTTTTATAATAAAATAAATATATACTATTATCGGTTACAGTACATTTTTAATTGTTATATTTTTAGTCCCTCAACTTTTAAGTTATATTAAACTAGCCCCTTCAAAGTTCTAAAATGTTTCAAGCTGATCCCAAACATTATTTTTTGTTAAACTTTGTTTAATTTTGCTCTATAATGTATTCATGGTTTTAATATGTTCCCTAATTTGTTATTATATATGTATATTTAAGTTACTAATCTTTTTATTGACCATCATACAAAGTTTTTTTATTAGTATGTCATTATGATATGTTTATTTCATTTAAGTCGTGCTGTTAAAATGAAGGTGTTTTCACAATAAAATATATAAGTTTCGTTTAAACGAAATTGTGTTTGCAATAGAATATAATTTTTTTTATTGTAAGTTATATGGTGAGTGCAGTACCACGTTGATAATTTAACGAGCCGAACTAATACAAAGCATTTTTTATACTTAGATAACTAATTTTTTTATCGAGGTGATAGTCATTATGATTATGTTTGTATATTTGCATTTAAAAACTCGATCTCGTTACCAAGTTCCTCGCGCAACGCGCGCGAAGGGAACGCTAGCTATATATTAAAGGAAAAGGTCATCAACACTGTATCAATCTACAATACTCAACTTTTTGATATAGTAAACTTATCTACGTATCAAATTTAGTCCTTTACTTTATAACGTGTGTGTTCACGTTACGTTAGAGGTGCACAAAATAACCGGTTCCGGACCCGACTCGGTGGAACCGACCCGGAACCGGTTCCTACCCATACCCTACCCAAGGTTAGGACCATGTGTAGGATTTCTCCTCGGAGCCGTAGCCGGAACCGGAACCGACCCGGAACCGGTGAAAAAAACCCGAAAAAAAAACCAGAGGAACCGGTCAAAACCCGACCCGGAATGTAACACCCCGACCAAAGGCGGATTATACATCGGGGCGCCACATATTGTTTCATTACTCGTGACACTATTGGGTGTCAATATTTAATAAATACATTCATTCACGCACGCGCAACGTAAACACAAGATATAAATAAACCAACATAAATCAATATATTATAAATCATAATATTCGAACAGCAATAACTTGTCTTGATACATTTTAATCTAGGTCCAAAAGTAAAAACGTCCTATGTGTCCACAAGCTCCAAAACAGCTACTGCAAACCTGAACATGTGTTAAAATAAACGTCAAACACTTGCGTGTTGGTGAGAAATCAAGTTTAATACAATACATAGATAACAATAATTCTGCGCGCAACACGTGTATGTCTGGTGTTTAACAAGGGTGCAATCAGATTGTGATCAAGCCTAGATAGATCATAGCTCATAGTTCATAGTTCAATCCGTGCTCCCAATTGAGCACAAAAACGAGAAAACATCTGTGCAAGTGTAAACAAAGAAAACCGTAAACGATAGGTCTCCCGTGTTCATCTAATGGATCCATGAAAACTGCGGAATAGGCCGAACAAAGCGGTTAATGATACACACATACAAATAAACAGCCAAGTAAACGTCCTCAACACATGGGATACTGCGCGACTAAAGCTCATAAACAAGTTTAAGACTCTAAGTTTGTATGAACACATGAACATCCCAAAACATTAAAAGCAAAAAGGGATTAGGTACGAGATTACTCACTTGATAATCGGTGCGGTGTAAGATAAAGCAAGAACCAACTTTAAACAAGCACAAGTTAACCTATAATTAAAGATTATTGTTTTAACGATCTGTTTTAAGTCTTGATATAAGTTAGCATAATTAAATTATTATATATAATATATATATTACCGGAACAACAGGACAGAACAGGGAGGAAGACGGAGGCAGAGAGGGAGGCGGCAGAGAGCAAGGAAAACAGGAGAGATTAAGTGTTTGTGTGTGTAGTGTTAGGAAAAATAATACTATTATTTATAGAGAAACCCTAGGAGACACAATCCCTAGAAAAGGGGAAAAGATCTCAAAAAGCAAAAGATTTCAAAAGCAAAAGATATCAAAAGATATGGCAGCAGGGAAAAAGAGAAAAAGGCTGACAGGGAACAGTAAAAAGGCATGGGCGGTTCAGAAAAAGGTACTGGTCAAGCATGGAAAAAGCAGATCTCCAAAGATAATGTCAATCACTTTTTCTGCCAACCAATGGGGTTGGTGCGCATGCTGCGCCGAAAGTAACTTTTCAGACATAAAGCAGATTAGGTCAACAGCACAAAAGATAAGACAACACAAAAGCAATGGCTAGATTAAACAGAAGAAAACTCAAAGGGTTTAGCGCGAGAAGGCTGGAGCGCGAAGGCAGACACAGAAGGTCAAGAGAGCGCGAGCGCGAAGGCAGACAGAACCAACCTTAACGCGTCGCGGAAAGAACTACATTTCTAAGCGCGCCGCGGGAAGAATCACATTTCTTAGCGCGCCGCGGGAGGAACTAAAATTCCTAGCGCGCCGCGGGAAGAACTATAATTCTTCGCGCGTCGAGGGATGAACTACGATTCTTAGCGCGCTGCGAGAAGAACTACAAATCCTTAGCGCGTCGCGGGAAGAACTACCGTTCTTAGCGCGCTGCGAGAAGAATTACAATTCTTAGCGCGCTGCGAGAAGAGTTCGTCTCGCGAATCGCTGTAACAGGTGGTCTTCACGCAGGATTCCTTGTAAGGGGTCTGGCGCGTGGAGCTGCGCAGACAACCTTAGGCGGGAAGGAACAAAGGACAAGCAAAGAGTTAGAAGAAAAAGAGGGAAACAAGGCGTAAGGGCGGGACGGCGACAAGAGGGAAAAGAAGGCGGAAAGAGAGAAGGAGAGGGACGGGACGGCGGAAAGAAAGAGAGAGAAAGAGGCGGGAAGGAAAATATATATTATTAAAAGTAAAGTATAAATAAATACTAAATCATAAAAGAAAGAGATCGGGTCAGAGAAACGGGTACCTGGGTCGGGTCGGATCGGGGCAGATGTCACAGTCTCCCCTACTTTAAGAAATTTCGTCCCGAAATTTATCTCGAAGTAGGTTGCGCAGAGAACAGGTGCGGGTACTTGATCTTCATTTGATCTTCCCTTTCCCATGTAAACTCGGCTCCGCGCTTGGACTCCCAGCGAACTTTCACGATAGGGATACGACTGCGCTTGGTTTGCTTTACCTCGCGATCCATAATCTCAACAGGCTTCTCAACGAAATGCATAGTTTCATCAACTTGAACTTCATCAAGTGGAATGTGAAGGTTCTCGTCGGCTAAACACTTCTTGAGATTGGATACATGGAACGTTGGATGCACATTACTGAGCGCGGGCGGCAGGTCAAGTCTGTAGGCAACTTTTCCCACACGCGCGAGAATCTTGAATGGTCCAACATATCGAGGAGCAAGCTTACCTTTCTTCCCAAAGCGGACAACACCTTTCCAAGGCGACACTTTGAGGAGAACAAGATCACCAACTTGAAATTCGAGAGGCTTCCGCCTACGATCTGCGTAACTCTTCTGTCGGCTTCTGGCAGTCAGCAGATGATCACGGATCTTGGCGATTTTATCGGTTATCTCTTGAACAAGTTCGGGTCCTGTGATTTGAGCTTCTCCCACTTCGTTCCAACAAATCGGGGAGCGGCACTTACGACCGTAAAGTGCTTCAAATGGGGCCATACCGATACTGGAATGATAGCTGTTATTATAAGAGAACTCGATCAAAGGCAGGTGCGAATCCCAATTACCTCCAAAATCAAGAACACAAGATCGGAGCATATCCTCAAGAGTTTGAATAGTTCGCTCAGACTGACCGTCAGTCTGAGGATGATATGCCGTACTCATGTCCAAGCGAGTTCCTAGCGCAGATTGGAGAGATTTCCAAAAGCGAGATATAAAACGGCCATCGCGATCGGATATGATGCTCAAAGGAGTACCATGGCGGCAGACAATTTCCTTGACATAAAGCTGCGCGAGTTGCTCAACACGGTAGTTTTCACGAATGGGCAGAAAGTGAGCAGACTTAGTCAAACGATCCACTATTACCCAAATGCTATCATGTTTGCTTGCTGTCAAAGGTAACTTGGTAATAAAGTCCATCGCTACACATTCCCATTTCCACGTAGGAATTTCAGGTTGTTCGAGCAAACCAGATGGGCGTTGGTGTTCAGCTTTCACTTTAGAACAAGTCAGACATTTAGCTACGAACACAGCAATATCCTTCTTCATACCGGGCCACCAATAAGTAATGCGCAAATCCTTGTACATCTTATCAGCGCCGGGATGAATAGAATACCGAGATTTATGCGCTTCACTCAGGATATCAGCGCGAAGATTCTCATCAAAGGGAATCCAGATGCGATTAAGATAGCAGAGAATTCCACTCAGATTAGGGACAAAGTGCGCTTCCGCGCCACACGCTAACTCGGCGCGAAGGTTACCATTACTGATGGATGCGCGCTGCGCGTCACGAATGCGCGATTCAAGGTTGCTTTGGATCGGCGCGAAGTGAAGCTGGGTGCGCGGCAAGATACAGTTAAGCTGGCAGGGTTTTCGGCTGAGCGCATCGGCTACCACATTAGCCTTACCAGGATGATACCGGATCTCACAATCGTAATCGCTGATGAGTTCGTTCCATCGGCGTTGCCTCATGTTAAGTTCCTTTTGATCAAAGATATGCTGAAGGCTTTTATGGTCAGTGTAGAGGATACACTTAGTACCATAAAGGTAGTGTCTCCAGATCTTCAAGGCAAAAACAACTGCACCAAGTTCGAGGTCGTGAGTTGTATAATTCTTTTCATGAACCTTAAGTTGCCTTGATGCGTAAGCGATAACCTTGCCTCGTTGCATAAGAACACAACCGAGACCTTGGTTGGATGCATCGCAATACACGACAAAATCTTCATTACCCTCAGGTAGCGCAAGGACAGGAGCTTCACACAACAAACGCTTGAGCGTTAGAAAGGCTTCTTCTTGCTTCGAGCCCCAAATATACGGTTGACCTTTGTGCGTTAGAGCTGTTAAAGGCAATGCGATCTTCGAGAAGTTCGAAATGAAGCGCCGGTAATAACCAGCTAAGCCCAGAAAGGAACGGATTTCGGTAGGAGTGGATGGCGTAATCCAGTTCTTGATTGCTTCAATTTTGGATGGGTCGACATGGATACCCATCTTGTTAACAACATGGCCAAGAAACTGTACTTCATCCGACCAAAATTCACACTTGGAGAGCTTAGCATAAAGCTGCTCGGTTCGAAGCTTTTGCAACACCAACCGAAGATGTTGCTCATGCTCGGCCTTGGTCTTAGAATAAATCAGAACGTCATCGATAAACACAATCACGAATTTATCCAAGAAAGGCCTACACACCCGATTCATTAGATCCATGAAAACGGCGGGTGCGTTGGTTAAACCGAAGGACATGACCAAGAATTCAAAATGGCCATAACGAGTTCGAAAAGCAGTCTTCGGAACATCTTCATCGCGGATGCGCAACTGGTGATAACCAGAGCGGAGATCAATCTTCGAGAAACAAGAGGCACCTTGGAGTTGATCAAAGAGGTCGTCAATACGCGGTAAGGGATACCGGTTTTTAATGGTGAGTTTGTTCAACTCGCGGTAATCAATACACATGCGAAACGATCCATCTTTCTTTTTAACGAACAACACCGGAGCACCCCAGGGCGAAGAGCTAGGGCGAATGAATCCTTTAGCAGTCAACTCTTGAAGTTGGCTTGCCAATTCTTGCATCTCAGCGGGCGCAAGACGGTAAGGAGATTTAGCTACGGGGGAAGCACCAGGGACAAGATCAATACGGAACTCGACTTCACGAGCGGGAGGGATACCAGGAAGATCATCAGGAAAAACTTCAGGGAAATCACGCACAACAGGGATATCGCGAAGCTTCTTCTTTCCTTCAGCAGGTTTAACCACATGGGCTAAAAATGCAATACACTTCTTCCGCATGAGTCTTTGGGCTTCGGCGCAAGACATAAGTTTAAGACCGCGGGAGGGTTTTTCGCCGTAGATGTGAAGATCACCGTTTTCTCGAGGAATGCGAATCAACTTCTTGGCGCAAATAACTTCGGCGCGATTATTCGAGAGCCAGTCCATACCAATGATAACATCAAAGCTTCCAAGAGGCATGGGGATGAGGTCGATCAGAAAATCATTTTCGTTAAGGTTAAGCGTGCAATCTTTAATCACCGAGTTAATTAAAACAGTTTCACCGTTAGCCAATTCAACTGAAAAATCTTCTTTTAAATCGCTGCGCGGTCGCGCAAGCTTCTGCTCGAAGGCGCGAGAGATAAAACTTCGATCGGCGCCAGTATCAAAAAGTACAGAAGCATAAAATCCGTTAAGCAAAAATGTACCATTAACTACGTCATTATTCGCTTGCGCTTGGTGCGCGGTTATGTTAAAAGCTCGTCCACGCGTCACTTGGTTCGAAATCTGGTTCACCGGATTCGCTTGTGTGATTTGCACTTGTAGTCTCGGGCACGCGTTCCGGAAATGACTGGGATCACCGCAGTTAAAGCACGATCTGGGTCGTGGGTTTTGGTAGGTTGGTTGTGGGTTCTGCGGGTAGACTGGTGGTATTGGCGCAATTGGATTGGCGGGAAGGATTCTACAGAACTCAGCAGAGTGACCAACGCGGCCACATCGGTTACATTGACGACACGGGGTTTGGGTTGGGTGGTGAAGTCTACAGGTTGGGCAAAAGGGTTGATTTCCTGTGTAAGGTTTCTTAGGTGGCGGGGCAGGGAGTGCGGGATTGGTTAAGGCATAGTTGTGGACTACAGGAGGTGTTGGGTAGGCTGTCAGTGGGTTAGGCGCGTAAACTGGAGGTTGATAAATGGGTTGCTGGACAATGGGCGGGTTGGTAAGCGCATAGGCCTTGCGCCTGCGCTTGAGGTTGTTACGGTTTGAGGGTTCAGGTTTGGTTTCTGTTGGTTCAGGGGCAGTCTTGGTGAGTTTGGTCTTCTCAGCTCCCCGCAGGAACAGGGTTCCTGCTCTGACATGGTTGTCGCTGAGCACAGCGGCCAACTCGATGGCGTCAGAGAGGGTTGCTGGGTTTCTGGCCCATACAGAATCTTGAATTTCCATGGGGAGACCCCCAAGGAATTTCTCGATTGCTCGGCGTGAAGGGGTAACAAGGTGAGGGACCAGTAAGCTTAGCTCGTGGAAGCGCGTCGCGTACTCGCGCGCTTCTCCACTGTATTGCTTCAGGTTCCAAAATTCTTCCTCCAGGCGCTTTACTTCGTTGGGAGGGCAGAATTCTCGCGTCAAGAGATCCTTAAATTCCTCCCAGAGTATGCTGGAAGCAGCTTCTGCGCCACGCGCATGGGCTACTCCATTCCACCATGTAAGCGCTCTGGATTCCAGGACACTGGAGGCATATAGGGTTCGTCTGTCATGAGGGCATTGGGTATGGAGGAAAGTGTTTTCAATCTTTTCGAGCCATTGGAGCATCACGGTGGCTCCTTCAAGACCTGTGAACTTTGGAGGGTTACCCGCGTTAAAGGACTTAATGTTATAACTGGAGGTATTGTTTTGGCTCAAGGCTTGGGCTATCGCGGCGGTCATTTCCTGGGAACGTTGCTGTCTACGCATGCGCGAGGCTTCTCTTCTCTGAAATCGGCGAGATAGCGGAGGCATTCTATAAAAGTTTTAATTTTAGTTAATATCTTGGTTTTAGCGCAAAGTTTTAATCTTATAAAGCTTGGTTTCACGGAGTTAGATACTATCAAAAGTTAAAGTAAAATAAATGACCCTAAATGCAGACTTAATAAAGGTAACAAATTCCGAATCAAGAATCGACAATTCATGTATCACCATGACTTTCCGAATTCCCAATTTAAAATATACGAGCAAACGAGTATTGGAGATTGACGATTCATGTATCACCATGACTTTTCAATCTTCAATATAAAACATACAAGAAAATGAGTATTGGAGGTTGACAATTCATGTATCACCATGACTTTTCAAGTCTCCAACCTCAGAACATAATCGTAAATGGAATTTGAAAATCAACTATTCATGTATCACCATGACTTTTCGGATTTTCAAACCCAACAAACGAATATGTAAGAAAAATCAATAAAAATCGAAATTCAACAAAAATCGAAATATCGCGGAATAAAACATAAAATCATATACTGCGCAAGCGCGAGCATATTCATAAATAACGAGTAATTAACAATAAGCGCGCAAACATGAGATTTCTCTCATGCGCGAGAAGGGACTCTTAGGTATTCTAGGCCGTTACGTCTAACCACCTATCCTAAAGTCAACGAGCTCTGATACCAATCTGTAACACCCCGACCAAAGGCGGATTATACATCGGGGCGCCACATATTGTTTCATTACTCGTGACACTATTGGGTGTCAATATTTAATAAATACATTCATTCACGCACGCGCAACGTAAACACAAGATATAAATAAACCAACATAAATCAATATATTATAAATCATAATATTCGAACAGCAATAACTTGTCTTGATACATTTTAATCTAGGTCCAAAAGTAAAAACGTCCTATGTGTCCACAAGCTCCAAAACAGCTACTGCAAACCTGAACATGTGTTAAAATAAACGTCAAACACTTGCGTGTTGGTGAGAAATCAAGTTTAATACAATACATAGATAACAATAATTCTGCGCGCAACACGTGTATGTCTGGTGTTTAACAAGGGTGCAATCAGATTGTGATCAAGCCTAGATAGATCATAGCTCATAGTTCATAGTTCAATCCGTGCTCCCAATTGAGCACAAAAACGAGAAAACATCTGTGCAAGTGTAAACAAAGAAAACCGTAAACGATAGGTCTCCCGTGTTCATCTAATGGATCCATGAAAACTGCGGAATAGGCCGAACAAAGCGGTTAATGATACACACATACAAATAAACAGCCAAGTAAACGTCCTCAACACATGGGATACTGCGCGACTAAAGCTCATAAACAAGTTTAAGACTCTAAGTTTGTATGAACACATGAACATCCCAAAACATTAAAAGCAAAAAGGGATTAGGTACGAGATTACTCACTTGATAATCGGTGCGGTGTAAGATAAAGCAAGAACCAACTTTAAACAAGCACAAGTTAACCTATAATTAAAGATTATTGTTTTAACGATCTGTTTTAAGTCTTGATATAAGTTAGCATAATTAAATTATTATATATAATATATATATTACCGGAACAGCAGGACAGAACAGGGAGGAAGACGGAGGCAGAGAGGGAGGCGGCAGAGAGCAAGGAAAACAGGAGAGATTAAGTGTTTGTGTGTGTAGTGTTAGGAAAAATAATACTATTATTTATAGAGAAACCCTAGGAGACACAATCCCTAGAAAAGGGGAAAAGATCTCAAAAAGCAAAAGATTCCAAAAGCAAAAGATATCAAAAGATATGGCAGCAGGGAAAAAGAGAAAAAGGCTGACAGGGAACAGTAAAAAGGCATGGGCGGTTCAGAAAAAGGTACTGGTCAAGCATGGAAAAAGCAGATCTCCAAAGATAATGTCAGTCACTTTTTCTGCCAACCAATGGGGTTGGTGCGCATGCTGCGCCGAAAGTAACTTTTCAGACATAAAGCAGATTAGGTCAACAGCACAAAAGATAAGACAACACAAAAGCAACGGCTAGATTAAACAGAAGAAAACTCAAAGGGTTTAGCGCGAGAAGGCTGGAGCGCGAAGGCAGACACAGAAGGTCAAGAGAGCGCGAGCGCGAAGGCAGACAGAACCAACCTTAACGCGTCGCGGAAAGAACTACATTTCTAAGCGCGCCGCGGGAAGAATCACATTTCTTAGCGCGCCGCGGGAGGAACTAAAATTCCTAGCGCGCCGCGGGAAGAACTATAATTCTTCGCGCGTCGAGGGATGAACTACGATTCTTAGCGCGCTGCGAGAAGAACTACAAATCCTTAGCGCGTCGCGGGAAGAACTACCGTTCTTAGCGCGCTGCGAGAAGAATTACAATTCTTAGCGCGCTGCGAGAAGAGTTCGTCTCGCGAATCGCTGTAACAGGTGGTCTTCACGCAGGATTCCTTGTAAGGGGTCTGGCGCGTGGAGCTGCGCAGACAACCTTAGGCGGGAAGGAACAAAGGACAAGCAAAGAGTTAGAAGAAAAAGAGGGAAACAAGGCGTAAGGGCGGGACGGCGACAAGAGGGAAAAGAAGGCGGAAAGAGAGAAGGAGAGGGACGGGACGGCGGAAAGAAAGAGAGAGAAAGAGGCGGGAAGGAAAATATATATTATTAAAAGTAAAGTATAAATAAATACTAAATCATAAAAGAAAGAGATCGGGTCAGAGAAACGGGTACCTGGGTCGGGTCGGATCGGGGCAGATGTCACACGGAATCGGTCAAAACCCGGTCAAATACCCGACTATACCCGGAACCAGTTCCTACCCGAACCTGGTTTGACTTTTGTTGACCATACCCGGAACCGGTTCCTACCCGGTTCCGGGTTTTTTGAATACCCGATTTTGTGCACGTCTACGTTACGTTGCGTTTATAACTTTAACGATTTTGTCAAATACGCTAAGTATTTTATGATTTAACGATAGCTTTTTTTACATTTGTTTTTTTCACATGAACTAACCACGACACAAGAATCTTCAAATTTAGCTCTGTTGCGTAATTTATCGCGCAACGCGTGTGGGAAACACCTAGCATATATTAAAGGAAACGTTGCTGCCACAGTAAATTCCAACATTTTACACTTTTAGTCCCTCCATTTTTAATTTATATTAGGTTAGCCTCCTTAAACTCCTAGACTGTTTTAATTTGATCTCAAGCATTCTCTTTTGTTAAACTTTGTTTAATTTTGCCCCATAAAGTATTAATGGTTTTGATATGTTCACTAGTTTGTTATTATATATGTGTATTTAAGTTACTGGTCTTTTTTAATGAACAACATACGAAATTTTTTTTCAGATTTCTTAATATGTCGTTACAACATGTTTATTTCATCTATGCCGCGCCCTTAAAACGAATGTGTTTTTACAATAAAGTATATAAGTTTCGTTGAAAACAAAATTGTGCTTGCAATATAATACTAATGTTCATTTGTATCAGGAAGTCACCACTCACCACTAGTGACAACGAAATTAGAGTGTTGGCAAATAATATAATTTTTTTATCAATCAATCATACCCGGTGAAGTCCCACCAACATCAAAGCTATAAGTAGGGTCTGGGGAGGGTGGGTTGTAGGCGCACCGTACCTCTATCCTAGGGATAGAGAGGTGGCTTCCAGATAGACCCTCAGCTCTAAAGTGTATATGTATGAAGCAATATAAATGAAATCAAAGTGCAACAGTAATATAAAAATATTAATAATACTAATAGTACCCTTAGCAATAATAATTCTAATACTATATATATGTAAAGAAAATACTATTATGGTGTGTGACCAAAAAAAGGAAATAGAAGCCCTAACGTATTCTTTTGTTAATAAAAATCCTTAACTTTAATTTTACTTCTCCAAGAATTCTTATCCTCCACCATGTCCTCGGAGAGGTTTAAGTCTATCAAATCATGTCTAATTCTCTCGTCCCAAGTCAATTTAGGTCGTCCTCTACCCCTCCTCCCCTCTATAGTAATGTTTTTTACGGATCTAACAGGATTCGTCTGCTATGTTCGCCACCCCTAATCTCTCCCGAAACACAACATTTGTAATTCGGTCTAACCTTGTGTGCCCACACATCCAACGTAACATTCTCATTTCCGCCACCTCCGTCTTCCGCACTTGTGCCTTCTTGATAGTCCAACAATCTGTTCAATATAACATTGCTGGTCTAACTGCAACCCTATAAAATTTTAGTGTAAGCTATATAGTGAGTGTAGTTTCACGTTGATATTGTAATGAGCCGAACTAATACAAACCATTTTTTTTATCCTTAGATACATTTTTTTCCCGAAGTGATAGTCATTATGATATGTTTGTGTATTTACATTTAAAAATTCGATCCTGTTACCAAGTTCCTCGCGAAACGTGTGAAGGGAACACACTAGTTATTACAATGCAAAATTGTGAGAATATATCGGTGGTGTTAAAGAGTATTTTTTTCACACTTCGAATTTCTGAATAGATTTATATGCTGCTAAGCATAGAATAGAGAATGCCGTAAGTTTAAAAATCAAAATCATTTAAGACAAAGCATTGTGGGGGCAACAAAGATGGGTTTTTGGGGTGATAATGAGCGCCCGGGGATTTGTAGCCGAGTGACGTTGAAGATTTTTTTTTATAATTTTAATCATTTGACTATTGGCAATGGTAAAAAAATTAACAAAAGTAATTAATATAAATACCTAACCAATTCAACCGTTTTCATCATTTCATGTACTAAGTCAACCCCCAAAAACTAATATCATCCAACTTCTTTTACCAAAATGGATTCAACAAATACTTATGACATGGTGGAATAATTTATTGGGATTAAGAAGACAGATCAGATCATACAAGAGATGGCGGAGCAAGATGGTGAGATGATGAATGCATTTCGGGCCGTAGCAAATAAATAGCTTCTGGTTCTACTAGTTCTCGGCCGCGCATATGACGATCGTATATCATTCGAGACCGTGTGGATGTGAACGATCGTTTGATGAAAGACTACATCAACGACACGCCTAGATTTGAGGACGCAAAGTTTGACCGCCATTTTCGGATGTTTAGACGTTTATTTTTGCGCATTGCGGAAGATTTTGAGCGGGAGTATACGTATTTTTTACAAAAATACGACGCAAAAGGATATTAGGATTCACTGCCATCCAAAAGTGTGTTTTAGCGCTAAACATCCTCACATACAAAAACATGACCGACATCAACGATGAGTATTTAAATATGACGGAGAAAACGACGTGAGACATGTTAGAGAATTTTGCATTGGTAAAATTTAATTTGTTTTAAATTAATAGTTTTTTTAACCTACTTGTTTTAATTAATTATTTTAAATTAATTTTTTTAACCTACTTGTTTTTAATTTAAATTGTTTTAGTTATTTATATAGGAATATACAATTATACGGTCCTCGTTATCTGAGGATTCCAACTACAAACAACCTAAGTCGCATATACGATGTACATGAAAGTAAACATTCTTTTCCCGACAAGATCAGAAGTATAAATTACATGCACTGGGATTGGGACAACTGCCCAACCACATGACAAGGTCAATACACTCGTGGTGACCATAGAGTACCAACGACTAGTCTTCAAGTCATTTGTTCACACGATATTTGGGTTAGGTCGACCTACTTTAGCTCTATCAGGTCCAACAACGACATAAACGTTCTCAATTAGTCGCCTATTACATCAACCGTAGCATATCGGTCTTACCGTTTTATGTCAACGGTACTTACTACCGTCACATTTACTATTTGGGAAATGAGATATATTAGGAGTACTTGATTATCGTGAAAACATTTCAAAACTCGATCGAAAAAAGATGATATTTTAAGAAGCAAGAGTCAACGCGAAATAATTTTAAGAAGCTCCTCAACTACCCCCAAAGAGCCATAAAGGTCCGATTTCTTAGCATAAAAGGCAAATGGTTTGAGAGAGCACTAGTCAATCTTTTGAACCCACTGCCACCCAATGTAACACCCCGTAACCGCAGCGGAAACATAAACGGAATGCAACAGACACCTCTGATATCAACCACATTGTTTATAAAGAAAACTGAATACATTAATATACTTCAAATTACATTATCTCATATTTCATTACCGTCTAGGTGATACACACATCATACAATACGATACATAATTCTATTTAATCTAACGTATCATAACATTCTGCACGCAAATCTTACACACATCAAGCACTTAGCACGTAAGCAATCACTTCATCTTAATTGTACCTGAAAAGCATGTGAGAAAACGGGTCAACTACGAATAGTTGGTGAGTTTCACAATTTGAGTAAACCATGATAAATCCATATCAAAATATAATATTATCGATGTAATTATGCTGAGCCCACAAGTGAAACCTCTGTTAACCCAGTACTGTACCCGTTCCGGGGGCAATGTTAACCCAGAAACACTTATAGGGACATATGGGGACACTGTTAACCCAGTACAGTACCCATTCCGGGGGCAATGTTAACCCAGAAACACTTCTAGGGACGTCTGGGGACACTGTTAACCCAGTACAGTACCCATTCCGGGGGCAATGTTAACCCAGAAACACTTCTAGGGACCTGTGGGGACACTGTTAACCCAGTACAGTACCCATTCCGGGGGCAATGTTAACCCAGAAACACTTCTAGGGACATCAGGGGACACTGTTAACCCAGTACTGTACCCATTCCGTACGATTCCCGTACAATCAAATATTTATAAATACACGCAAATCCATGCGTTCAGTATGTACTTAAACATTTCAATAGTAACATGCTTTCCGCCCCGGGAAAATATTTAAAAACAATTCAGAAAAAGGGGCTCGTGAAACTCACCTTAGCACATGCAAGCAGGTAACAACAATCATTATCAGTTAACACGTTCAATCTGTAATATGATTCCTACGATCGTTACTATACACTCATAATTAATATAACTTTAACCGTGTTAACCGGTACATCTGGGGACACTGTTAACCCAGTACTGTACCCGTTCCGGGGGCAATGTTAACCCAGAACACTTCTCCGGACCCAGATTGTGATTTCGTTTAGAGTTCAATAGTCAAACTTAATATTAGTTTGTTTCCCCGTTTTGCGTGCCTAGCACGGTTATCCGTTTTTACGTTTCAAAAATTGAGTTTGGTCACACACGACCCGAAAATAGTTGTTGACTGATAACTTAGTTAATGTTGTGAAATTAGAGCTCGGTTTAGACGCCCCGATTGGCCGCGGGCCCCGTTTCCGTCTTTAGTGTACCGGAAACCGTTAAATCGGATAAAAATTACCTGAATCATCCGAATTATATTCGGATGATTTATTTTTACTTGTTTAACTCAATTATAAGAAAATAGTTCATTTTTAGGGTTTTTATACACCGGTCAGCTCGTTTAGGCGAACTTTACCGGTTTACGCGTTTTAAACTTTAAAAGTTTGTTTTTGCACAAATAATTATCCGTTTAATCTCGGATCTTGAAATTTTGCACAAATCACTTTTTGACAGTGGGGAATTTTATAAAAATATTTCCAGAATTAATTTTTATATTTAAAATTTATTTATCTATTTTTAAACACCATTTAAACACTAAATATGTCGTAAATACCAAACGACCTTATAAAAATCCCAAATTTTTCCTGGATGTCCCCTGCCATCCACATAGTCCCCTGTAATTTTGCCAGAACCAAAATCTCTTTTTACATGCCATTTTTACTAAAACCGAGCTAGAAAATCCTAGAACTCGTTTAACCGAAAAGCCTACTTAGACTTCTCCAACTGACCTAAAATTTTGTGTGTGACTTATACATGATATAAAAAGCTTATCTGCAATTTTCCAGAATTTTTCATGATATTTAACTATTTTTCACCATTTTTAGCCAAAACCGAGCATTAAATTCACCAAATATTCATCCTTTTTCCAAAAATTACCAAAAATTCACAGAATTCATATTTTCATGTATTTAACACCTCTGTAAAATTTCATGACCTAACTCTAAACCATCCACAATCTGTCTAAAAAATCCATAACCGAACATAAACCGAATATACCTTTTGTTTTCCGCCACTACAAGCTACACACTCGTCTTTCCGCCTTATTTACCACTAAATACAGAACCTACAACCAACATACCACAATACCAAGCAAGTTACACTCACAATCAAGCCTCTTACACTATAGTTTCGGTTATTGTTTCAAAACTAAAGTTTAAACCGTAAAAATTCGTTTTTGGTTCGTTTAACTCCTTTCTTGGACCAAGATCCCTTGTATAACCCGTATACATCACTTGATCATGCAAGAATCGGTTTTCATCTTTGAAACCTCATTTTCTTGCAAATAAACTCAAGAAACGAAGATGGAAACGTGAATAACTCGACTTTTTACCTCGGTTTCATTGCAAAAATCTCGGTTTTTAGATGATATTGTGGAGAGAATTGAAGGATAATGCCATGGTTGCTTAGAAAAAAGAAATGAAGGAATGGGGTTATCCCCTTGAGTCCGATCGGAAGTTTGAGGGGGTGGGGTGGGACCCACCTTTTCATTCTTAGCCACATATTTAGATTTCAGAAATTCGGATAATGTTTTGAATAATCTGGTTCAGTTCGTTTTTCGGTTAAATGTTTAATTCGGCCTAAAACGAGGCTAAAACGGTCGTTTTCGGCTTAAAAAATGAAATTTATATAAAACCGATTTAAAAACTTTAAAAACTTAAACCATGACATTTATTAACTTAAAACATCATATTATTAATTATTGCGCATCTTTTTCGGCTTGATCGATCGTCTCTTGCTCGGTTTGGTATTAAATGTTTCGTTTAACGTACCGACGTACCATTAAATCTAAAATTCTTTTTCTGTGCCGTACTTTACTTATCACGAAGCATTAATGCTTCGTAAAATCACTAAATATTATAGATATCGTCTATAATTGAACCCTCGATTCGTTCGGGTTTCAATAACTATCGATCGATTAATCGCATATTCAATACGATGAATTATATATTCACGTACAATCAATACAGTGAACCATGTATTCTCGTATAATTACTATGGTAATTCATGTACCCTACATTAAATATAACGTAACTATTGTCTACCGGTTACGGTATACCTGGTTTAGTCGGAATCGTTACACCCAAAATCAATTTCCACAGATTCCCCAATGTTTCCTCTTTTTAATTTCATACATTTCAACATTTTTCAATCAATAATGTAACATACAAAACAATTCAAAGATGATTACCCTCACCAAAATAGAGAAACTATTGACTATTTTGTCCCTAAAGCACTTAAAAAGCTTCTCACTTTTCATTCCATTATTCAACAAAGATTCTTGTTGCACTATGCTTGATAGTTGATACCCCATATATCCTTGATTCAATCATGCTCCTTAAACTGTATTGTAACCGGATCATGCATATTCTAACTAGGATTCAACAACCATCACCCTCAACAAATGCATGTTTGATAGTTGGTCATGAGAGCTTTCGCAACATTTTAATACCATAAAAACCAATATACATTTTTAGTTTCAAGTAAAAGTCCTTCAAGTTAATCCTGATATATTAAAGCCCTCAACTTGTAAAATATACATGAAAGATCACTTTATATATATATATATATATATATATTAAGTCCCTAAACTTGTTTAAAATACGGTTATTTATATTTCTTTTTTAATTCAACCTTCTGACAAATTAAATAGTTAACAAGTCATTGTTAAAACAATTCAAAAGGACATTAATTTGACGTAAACTAAGGGAGTTTAATATACATATAATAATTTAACGAAACTTTTTCATGTATTTTGTACAAGTTGATAGACCTTAACATATTCGATTGAGTGGCTTTAAAAAAAGGAAACTTTTTTTTTATGGTAACACGAGTACGCAAAGTTTTTCTTAATATTTCATGGGATATTGTTTTGTTGTTAAAACTTTAAACCTATCATTTTCAATGTCTAGTGACCTTTCTCTTTACGAAA
This sequence comes from Bidens hawaiensis, assembly GCF_021521415.1. Classification (NCBI taxonomy): domain Eukaryota; kingdom Viridiplantae; phylum Streptophyta; class Magnoliopsida; order Asterales; family Asteraceae; genus Bidens; species Bidens hawaiensis. The sequence goes on from NW_027506508.1 coordinate 64,521, forward strand.
AGGTTAATCATGTCTTGTGGCCACTTCTTTAACCTGCTTGATAATTGATATAGTGCTTGTATCAATCAACTGCAAAAAAACTACTCTGATTTCATCATTGAGGCTTAAAGTCATTATAAAATCAACTTTGAGTGTTTAGATAAACATACTTTGCTTTTAATTATTAGATTATTGGGTCAATAATATGTTTCAAATGATCAATTCCTTGCTAGTTGCAAATTATCTAAAGATAAACTTATTTACCTTCGTTTTAACATAATAGTAATAATAGAATTTTATCTTCATTTAATAAAACGTGTCTCGTTTCTATATTTCTTTTAAAAATGTTCTTATTGGTTACATTATCTATTAGTTTATTAATAAAATTAATTTTTAAAATATTAAATAATCTTTTTATGTGATCATTACAACTTCAACCAACAAGAACACATAAAAGACAATAACTTATTATACTTGATTATATCTGACTTTGATTACTTAATATCATACTACCTAAGGGCATCTCCAATGGTAAGTTTTTATTTGGTTTTTGTTTGTTTTGAATCTAGGTGGCTCCTAGGTGGAAGAGAGAGAGGAGAGAGTGTGTGAGAGGTGAATGAGAGAGAATGGAAGGAGAAAGAATAAAAGCAGGTGATTTGATGTGTTTTGTATTTCAAAACTCTCCAAACATTAGAGATGCTATTCACTATCACATGATCACTTTGGAAACAAGCGTCCAAACAACCCCAAAGATTAGAAGGTCTGTCACACACCTTCTACAATAATTGAAGAGCTATAAAGCCTAAAGGCCAAAGCTTCTCCCACTCCAATTGTTACTTCATATATAAGCCTCCCACCACCCATACCCTTATTAGCTTCCTCCTTAAGAAAATATGTCTCAGATTGACGCAAAATCACCCGAACATTGTGCCAAAAAGAAACATATAAACATCAAAAAACATCATAAGAAACTAGTCTACACGTTCATCACCTTCATCCTCTCAATCCTCTTACTCATGCTTGTTGTTTGGTTCGTACTCCACCCCGCCAAGCCCGAATTTTCCCTCAAAGAAGCCGATATTTACCAACTCGGCCTCTCGGGTTTTCACCTTCTCAACTCATCCATTCAAATCACTCTTCTTTCTAAAAACCCGAATCAAAAAGTTGGTATATACTATGATGAAATTCGTCTATCCCTCCTTTTTACCAAGAAAACAAGGATCACAATCTTCTATCATTGGTTTTAGTTGCGAACGGGTTACCCGTGGACCCATCTTTCGGGTATGAAATGGGTCGTGATCAAATGGCGGGAAGGTTGGTTTTAAACCTCAAGTCAAATGGTCAACTCCGGTGGAAGGTGGGAACTTGGGTTTCTGGCAGGTATATGTTTATTGTAAATTGTGTTGTTGTTTTGCCTTTTGGTTCAGCTGCACCTGCAGGTCCATTGAGTTCTAAGCAAGGGTCTCGGTGTTTGACCACAGTTTGAGTGCCAAATACTTACATATGTTGGATTTGATAAAATCATCATCATTATCAATCATGCCCAGTAAAATCCCACCGACAGCAAAGCTATAAGTAGGGTCTGGGGAGGGTGGGATGTAGGCACACCGTACCTCTATCCAAAGGAATAAAGAGGTGGCTTCCAGAGAGACCCTCGGCTCTAAGTACATGTGTATGAAGCAAAATAAAGGAAATCAAAGTTTAACAGTTATATAAAAACTACTACTAATTATAATAATATTAATAATAAGATCACAGTTTAACAGCTATATAAAAGCTAATAATAATTATAATAATAATAATAATATATGTAAGGGTATGTGACCTAAATAAGTCAAGTGTTTATGATTGGTTTGTACTTTGTATAGCTCATCTTCAGATCTTCTTATATAATGAGAAAGTTTTTCTTTGTTGTATAGTAGTTGATCTTTTGATCTAGAATTAGATCTTTATTGGTTCAGAAAAGAAAAAGAATTAGAAATTTCGTTCACTTTTAATAATAATCTTTAATATCATAAATAACACATTAACCTCTTATTGTAAAATTAACATGAAGGCCAACCTAATTCACCAGTTATATGCGATTTTTTTACTTTGGTATAGGGGTGTTCTTCGGGTTTGTTTTTCGGGCCTTGGGTTTTTCGGGTCGGGTTCTTCGGATTTCAAAATTTTAAATCTTGACCCGAAACCCAACTCGAATATCTCAAGGGTTGTTCGGGTTCGGGTAATTCGGGTTCGGGTTTTTTCGGGTTGGGTTAATCGGGTTTCGAGAATCCTAGAAAACAAAACAATTTTTTATAAAAAAACTACAATGCTAAGTATAAACAACATATTATTCTTTGATCGTAAGCAAATAATCTAACTATGCTATTAAAGCAATATGCTTTATGTCAAAATCCTCTTTCTATTGGTTGTTCATTAGAGTTTCCATGTATATCAATAGCTTCTTCATTTTTCATCTTAATTAAATAAATCAATAATAAATTAAAATAAGATTAATCAATTCCCTTAAAGCATTATCTTTCATCTTTCATTTAATATTTAATTTTAAATTTGAATTTTGAATCTTTTTTAATTATGTTTCTACTTAATAATTAATTACGATTTATTTATTATGTATACTATAAGTATAAATATGTTTTGTAACTAATTTTAAGTTATTATTTTTTATTATGATTGATTTTATTCAAACTCTTTGTTTTTCTTAACAAGTTTAATGGTTTTTAGATAATATATAATATATAATTTAGATAATTAATATATATTTCATCAATACGATTCAATATAGAGAGAATATGAACTTAACTTTAGTATAATTGGTTCTACTATTATATTTAAAAAATTTATCAAATTGACCGGTTTGTACCATTATCGCAAAATTTAGGAAAGAATCACCCATTTGGTTAAGGAAATTGGTTAAGGAAATTGGTTAATTACGGAATTTCTAAATTTGAATTAATTATTGTAGCTTATTTGATTATTTGATTAAGTATATGATTTATCATAATTAATTTTTACTATAATTACGGATGATCAGTCAATCGTTTAACTAATCATTATTTTACATAAATTTTACATAAATATAAATTAGAACTAATAAATTTTACGTATATATAAAATTGCAACCAAATATATTAATATCAATTACAATATTTAACTTATTAATGGCTCAATTGATTAAGGAATTTATTAACCATCCTTAAGATTTACTATAAATACAAATGTTGACCTGTTTACTGATTCTAAATTTCTAAATTATTGATTTAAATATATGGTGCTGATTTTAAATATTCTAATTGATTATATTGGATTTAATAATTAGTGTTCAGTTTTATTAAAATTGTGTTAATGTTAATAAATAAAAACAAAATTAGTAATTTCTTTTTTCACACCTTATATATTACATATATAATTAAATGTTGATTATTTTTATAACTTTCAATCATATGATTCAGTATTTCATTATATAAAAATTTATTGTAATTTGATATATTATAGACATTGTTATTTTATAAATTACATATACGGTGTTATAATTGATGATTAATTATATTTTTGTAAATAAATAAATAAATTACTAATTTATATTTTTACATTAATAAGTTTATTTCCGTTTGTTTAAATATAGTCAACATTTAAATTTAAATTAAATAATATTATATTTATAATAATTTAAATTTGGAACATTACATTTTAGTAAATTTAATATTTAAAAATCCATTAATCCTAATTCCTTACTTATCGTTCTTACTTTAAGTTTTTTTAAATTTTTTGAAATTCCCTAATTATTTGTTTTTGATCAATTCCCTGCATACATTCCTTCTATAATTAAGTCAACCATAATTCAATCCGTATAAATAGTTAAGTTTCATACGGTAATTCTTACACCTTCAAACTCTCTTTAGCAAACACTATTAGCTTTGTGTCTAAGGTTTTTATTTTGTGTTGTTTTTATATCGTCCATTTTTGTATTCTTTTTTTGTTTAAAAGTGTTATTGTTCCTAAATGATTTTTTTGTTTTTAAAAATTTTTCACCTCGAGAAAGAAGATCTCAATTTTCGAATTAGTAATTTATATTTCTACATTAATAAGTTTAATTCCGTATTTAAATATAGTCTAGATTTAAATATAGTATAGATTTAATTTATGAACAATACATTTTAGTAATTGAAATTTTAAAAAATAATTAATCTTAATTGCCTAATTTTCGTCATTATTTTAAGTTAATTGAGTTTCCTTAATTTTTTGTTTCTAATTACAATAGGAAATTCGTGTATAAATACCTAATATTCATACGATAACTCTTACACTAACAAATCCCTAACCATTTTAATCTCTCTCTCTCTCTACCTCGGCTTATTCCTCAACCGTCTCCTATTTTCCGGTAATGGCTAATTTTGTTATACGTTTTTCCGGTAAGGATCTATTGTTTCTGGTAAGATTTCGGGTAATGTTTTATATTTATTTTAATTGCTATATATATTTTTATAATATCTTTAGGTTGTAAATCAAAATCCAAGATTAAATTAATATGTTGAAGTTATTACGGGTTTCCAGTAACGTTTTATATTTATTTTAATTTTTATATTACTTTGTTATAATATCTTTAGATTCTATATCAAAATCCAAGATTAAACTGATAATTTTCCGTTTTTGTTTGTATTTATATTAATATTTATATGTTTTTTTCTTATAATCTTTTTAGGTTATATATCAAAATCGAAGATTCAATTGAGATCTTCACTATTTCGTTTTTCCGGTAACGTGATTTAAATTTTCTGGTTGTAAGTTATAACATCAATTTTACATTTTTTCACATGATTCAAATCTTCCATAATTTGTAATATATTTATTATGTGATATTAATATTAATATTTAATTTTATCATTTCAGGTTATTGTCCCCAACTTGGTATAGCTAATTTCATGGATTGAGAATTTTTTGATAAGATGTCTTTTATTTTTGTTTAATATTGATTTATATTTATGTTAGTATTCATGTATTTATTTATTTTTCACAATTTATGTAATTTAACTGATTATTATATAATCCCGAAATGAAATTTAGTTTATTATTCTATAATACATTAAATTATCTATAGTAAGATAATCAATCTTATATTGTTGTTGGTCAAAGTCCAATTATACTGAATAGGTTTAAATAACATTTACATATTTGATTATATTGAATAGGTTTAAATAACAACAATTTGAATAAATTAACGATTTGACTCAATTTGACCATTTATATTATAGGTTTAAATAAAATTTACATATTTAAATATAATTCTCATTCCTAATTTGACTAATTTTTTTCAACCCTTTTTATTTTTTTGAATACCATCCATAAATATAAACTCATTTCATAATTATTCAATATTCATGCATTAAATAAAAATATATATTAGTTTCTTAAATATTTCAAGTTATTGTGAATTTAATGTCAATTTCAACTAAATTCCTTAAGTGAATAATAAAAATTATTTATTTGAACCATTTTGAAATTCGAATTCTTGACCACTTACAAAAATAGGTTATATAGTTAATAATCTAGTGCTAACGTATATTATAGAATCTTTAATACATTTGACCAATTTAATGTGTCTTTATTATAATTTTTTTAATTACCGTGTTTTAATTAAGGTAACCAATAAATTTTTATTGTTAATTAATTAATGTATTTACGTTTTTATAAAGATTCTTATAATACGTGTTTTAGTTAGGTTAGGTGATATAATGTTTTAAACATGATTAATTTCAATATAATTAAAATTGATATATTAAAATCTACACCATATTTCAAGCTAGAGCATAAAATTAGTAATGTACAAGAATAAGTTAGTAATTGATATTTATTACCATTAATATAATTAATCATATCAGTTAAACGAATTTTGGTAACTGGTATTGTCAATTCCCATACATCTAAAATTAGACCCAGTTAACAATAACATAAATAATTAAGCCTAGAATATAACTTTGTTTAGCTTCATAAAAAAATAATGTATACTAATTAAGTCTATATATTAAAATAATTTTACTAGAGACGGGATATGAAATTGAAAATTTTAATTGAGTCAACTAATTAAAAATAAATGTATAAACTAACTTCAAAGGATGCTTATTATACGGGATATGATACAATTAATTAAGCCTATGTATATACTATATTTCTTTATTAAAATGATGTTTACTAAAGAAGGGATAATTTACTTTATGATGAATCATTTAATAGTTTTCTTAATTTACTTTATGATAATCATTTATCAAAATTAATTCCTTTCTATAATAAAAATGGTGAGACTAACTTTTCTAATATCATTAAATATCTCAAAATTCAAAATCATTTGAATAACCGGATTAAAATCACATTCAATTACCAAAACCACATATCATTCAATTTACCATAATTATGCAAAATCATCAGTTTATGAATTAATTGTAATTAAAATATTTAATTATTCTCTATTTAAATGGGAAAATGTGTTGTTTTTTTTTATTTTTAAGAAATTAAGAGATTCAGTTTCACAACATTTGGTAACAAGCTTAATAACATATATTCATATTTAATTTATTTACTATGTTTACTTAAATTTATATCATTGACTTTTGTAGGAATTATTGAAAGCTTTTTTGAGGCAGTTTTCTGGTGATGACGCCCCATGTGGAGACATAATGATTAGGAGGAATAATACTATTATACAATAATAAGCTTCAATTACTACTAAATATTTAAGAACCACTAAAAATTATTTTATTCATCTTTTGTATGTATTAAAAAATGAATGCATTATTAGTATCTTACTAATGGAAAATAAGATATCAAAAGGCTATATAAACTATCATCTCATGCTCAATCTCTAATCAGGTGTTAGGTAAAAACCTCAATTTATTTGGTGTTTGTTGTATAAGATTTTTTACTTTATTTATCGAAAGCTTTATAAACTGTCTTTTTATTATAATTACATATTAGGAGCTTGACAGTGAAATTTGAATACAAGGTAATTTCTTACTTTATATTCATCAATTGCGTAGTTAATTTAATTTTGACCTTTAAATTGATTAATTACTAATTAGTTATTTAATATTTCTTCCATGATGGTTTAGATACAACACTGCCCATTTTTTGGAATTCCAAAACAACATTAACGTGCTTACAAAGTGCATATATATTTATAGTGAGGGCCAAATTTCTTATTTACCTTATCATTACTATACAAGTTAATATTTTCATTATTAAATTTGAAACCTTTTTTACACTATAATAATTAGTAAGTCCTTCTAAGATAATATTGTTGTGCTTGATTTCATTTCGCAAAAATAAGATGGGGAAGATGTTAATGGCCAAGTGCATGACTTTTCGGGAGGAAAATAAATAAATTAGTTTCATACGTACAAGATTTAGGTAAAGTCTATTAAACTCATTTATAAAGAGTACTATAAAAAGAGAAAGTTCTGTTTCTCTAATATATTAAACTACTTTCTAGCCAAAATCATTGTGCAATTTTATTTTTTATTAACAATATATCATATGTTGTAGATACTTGTCTTCATGGATATAAAGATTATTAATACAGATTAATAAATAAAACCAATATTTTAAGATTTATACATACTGTTGAGCTCAATGAGAACTACTAAATATTTAAGAACCACTAAAAATTATTTTATTCATCTTTTATATGTATTAAAAAATGAATACATGATCAGTATCTTACTAATGGAAAATAAAATACATCACTATATCGAATGGTTGCCACATCCGGACTGTTATTAGCAGCCATATCGATATGTAGTTAGGCATGTCAAATTGTGTAGGTTCGTGTCATGATTTAGAACATGTTGAGCTAATATGGGTTACTAACATCTTGAGTTCAAGTTACAACAAGTTCAAGTCAATATTAGAGTGTATACAATTTATGGCTCTATGAATCGCTAAACAAGTTATATAAGCCAATTGATATTGGTAACTGTTTAGTTATTAGCTATTAAAAAACCAATTTGTTCCTTTTTGTATTTATTAACAGCGAAATGCTACAAATTAAAGTATAAACCTTATATAAAGGAAGTATCTAGGGAGTTGTAGATACTAACTTTATGATACTTTTTATTAAATAAATAGTTAAATTGTATAAAATTTTCTTCATGTTTATTTTAAATTACACTTGAAGTAGTTCTTCCTACACCTTGTAAAAGCACAAGGTACTTAAACTATCAAAAAAATACGAGGCTCACAGTTAGATGTCAATCCTTACATGTTGAAGAGATAAAATAATTTGCGAATTGACTATTGGATGTAGGTGAAGGAATGTTGGGGGGGGGGGGGTTCAAATGACGACATATGAATGTACAAATTCTGATGATCTTCTAATTAACAATTCATTATATCCAATATCTGATTTAGTAGACTTTGTCTATCCTTCGAATTTAGACAAGTTCTATTAACTTACTTTCGAGAACGGGAAATATTGTCGTTTGAAATTATATGTGTTTATCAGACGATTATAATATTTCCACCCGTGGCTCCCACGGGACAATAACCTAGTCAAATAATAAGCCAACATAACTTGATAAAACAATCTAAAAGGAGAGTAAAACTAACTCAAACCATAACCGTCTTCAATCGGCCGTGATTTGGTTGTTCGGTTATGGTGACTATTAGTAATAAACAGAAAACATAAATTAACAATAAACAGTCGATCTATAATAGTTGTAATGACAACAATCGATTATGACCATATTTTGACAAAATTAGCTGACAAGACTAAGCCTATTATACCAAAAAATATATTTAATTTCAAACTAAAAGTTTATTCGGGTTGACCCGAAACTTATAATTCAAACCCGAGAACCAACCCGAATTACTTCGGTTCGGGTTCGGGTTAGTCTTTTCTCGGGTTTGGGTTTTTCGGGTCGGGTTAGTTCGGGTTCGGATACGTGTTTTCTCGGGTTCGGTTTCGGGTTTCGGGTAAAAGTGACAGCCCTACTTTGGTAAGTTAA
>NW_027506509.1:0-64307 GCF_021521415.1 Bidens hawaiensis
TTGACTCAAGCTTTCACTGCAGCTCGTAGGTATTTAGTTGCATCATGGGTTATTGTAGTTGTATGTTTAATATTAAAAATAAAGGTCATATTGTAACATACTCTTTTTTGTCTGTTTGTATACCTGCTGCGGTGTCATTGCAGATACTTACCGACGATTCTTCTTCTCCGTCATTTTGATGCTTTTGGCAATTTGAGCTCCAATGATGGTTCACCAAATGATCAAATCGGTGTTAATTCTGAAGTTGCATCTGTCATCAGGGAGTTCACTGAGCCATATAGCCAAAACGAAGATGATTATGAAGATGAGGATGAAGCAGAGGTTGATTTTACACTACAATGATTTTTGACCATCCGCTCGTTACTTTAAAACTATAGTTACGTATTGAATGAAAGATGAAGAGTGCTCATTGTTTTCTTTTTCTCATGCAGCACATGAACAACACTCGAGCCATATATACTCATCCTGTGCTGCTTGTTGCAGCTGCTGATAATTCTGAAGGATTGCCACCTACAATTAGGCGTTGTTTCAGCCATGAAATGAAGATGGGACCTTTGACTGAAAAACAAAGAGTTGAAATGTTATCTCAATCACTTCAGCATATTCCTGAACTGCTTCCAGATGTAAGTAGGAAAATTTTAATCTGTTTTATGCTTACAGGGTCTAGAATTTGTTAATACACACACAGAGATATACAAATCTTAATTTTTTGGTGGTACCGATTATTGTTCCAGACATCTCCAGAGGATCTTGCAAAAGATATGGTTGGACAAACATCTGGTTTCATGCCAAGGGATATTAGGGCTTTAATTGCTGATGCCAGTTCAAGTTTGGTTCCTACTAATGGCATTAGCTTTGAGAACAAAGAGCCCCAAAAGTTGGATGAAAGCAGTTCACATGAACCTAAACCACCAAAGGATATTCAGCCTCCTAGCGAAGACTTTATGACCAAAGCTTTGGATCGATCGAAGAAAAGAAATGCCTCTGCTCTAGGAACTCCCAAGGTTGTACGCTGATTCTGTAGCTTTATATTTGAAGTTTTATTCTATAAATTATCAATGTTTTAACAATGATCACAAAAACAAAATTATTACAGTATTATTCTAAAACTTTGTGTAAAATAATGTAAGAGGTTGTATGCATTAAAAAAAGACTTTGGTAAGCTTTCAACTCGGTTGACCCCTTTGAACCATTTGAGACAACAACCCAAATAGACTCGTTTATAAGTAAATGGATCAGATTTGCCCTGTCTTTGTTGTTAAAATGTGTAGCAATTCTTAGTTGTTTGGTCAATGGGTTGCAGGTCCCAAATGTCAAATGGGAGGATGTTGGTGGACTAGAAGATGTGAAAAAGTCTATTCTAGATACAGTTCAGGTATGTATTTGATAATTGATACAACAAAGTAAATCGTTATTGAAGTTCATAATATCATTTTGCATAACTGCTTTACAGCTCCCCCTTCTGCATAAGGATTTGTTTTCATCTGGGCTACGTAAGCGCTCTGGTGTTCTTCTTTATGGCCCTCCTGGTACCGGGAAGGTATATCATATCATTTAAAAAAGTTTAATAATTCTCAGCATATCACTTTTATTGCTAAATTTTTGTGCTGTAATAATTCTAAAAATATGTCTTTCATAGACTTTGTTGGCCAAAGCTGTTGCAACCGAATGCTCTCTTAATTTTCTAAGCGTTAAAGGGCCTGAATTGATCAACATGTACATAGGAGAATCAGAGAAAAACGTAAGAGACATATTTCAGAAAGTAAGTTGTCATATCCAACCCATCGTGTCATTATTCTTTCCTGGTGTGTTAAAACAATCACATCATAATAATGGGCTGATTTGCAGGCCCGAGCAGCCCGCCCATGTGTCATCTTCTTTGATGAGCTGGATTCTCTAGCTCCAGCCCGTGGTGCTTCCGGTGATTCTGGAGGAGTTATGGACCGTGTTGTTTCTCAGGTATCATTGCTTTTAAAAAAAAGACCAGAAGTGTTTTGGGTCAACTCAACCCAACCCCTGTATTGACCACCCATTTCGGTTTTGTGGTTCAGATGCTTGCAGAGATTGATGGCCTAAATGATTCTTCCCAAGTATGTCACTTAGTAATCGTTTTCGTATTTCTTTATATTGTTTTTATGTTATGTTATGTAATGTTATGTTATGTTATGTTTTATAAAATTTTGACCTCTCTTTTTTAGGATTTATTTATAATAGGAGCAAGCAATAGACCAGATCTTATAGATGCTGCACTTCTAAGGCCTGGTCGGTTTGATAAGCTGCTATATGTTGGAGTCACTACAGACCCGTCTTATAGGGAAAGGTTATATCAACTAAAACTTTATGCAATCTTCATGAGATTGGGGAGTATGGTCTACTTATTCTAATACTTGACAAATTCCTTTAATTTTGTAGGGTCCTGAAAGCATTGACCCGTAAATTTAAATTACACGAAGACGTATCTCTTTATTCAATAGCAAAGAAATGCCCCCCAAACTTTACTGGTGCAGACATGTATGCTTTGTGTGCAGACGCTTGGTTCCATGCTGCAAAACGCAAGGTTAGACTAATTACCTTAATTTAAGTTTCTATTATATTAGGTATATAAACTAAATTTCATATTTTGTTAATCGTTGTAGGTTTTAGCCGCCGATGCAGATCCAACTAACGTGAAGGATGAACCTGATTCTGTGGTTGTTGAATATGAAGATTTTGTGACAGTAAGTTTATTAGCTAATTCATCATCAGTATAGAGAAATTTCATATATCGGTGAGTTGACTCATTAGTGATACATAATACATATCTTAAATACCTCTATATAGGAAAAACGAAAAATCTTGTGAGACAAATTTTTAGCGTTATTAATATTTAGGTTGGATAACAGGTTTGAGTGAAACATGTCATTTTTTAATACTGGTCGAAATAATCCGGTTGGGTCAGGTTGATCCAAAGAACGTTTGTGTCCCAGTTTTGGAAGATTCTACAATCGAATAAATGCTTTTTAATTATGATTAACAAACTATATCCACTGCAATATGAATCTTTAGATAAAATATGTAGGAAGTTGGTAACTTTCAACGTGTTTCACCTGTTTCTGTTTATGTTAAAATAGTTTATTCGACCCTTTTAAAAACGAGCATAACCTGAATCGACCTACTGGGACGACGGGCCACTTGCAATATTCAGTAATTGTTATTTCGTCTAATTGGTTTTGCTTTGCAGGTAGTAAGAGAGCTCTCCCCCTCACTTTCTCTAGCAGAGCTTAAAAAATATGAGATGCTGCGAGATCAATTTGAAGGAGCTCCTTCAAAATAACTTTTATTTTGTAAACAGTTCATTTTCATGTGTAAATGTAGAATAAAAAGGCGAGATATTGTAAGAATTGTTTTATCAAGGCAAGAGCATAACAATATATATTTTTGTAGGTTTTTTTTTTATTTCTTTGTAAAACCATTATGAATGCCCTTATAGATGCTTTAATAAATTATTTTTGTTAATCGTGTAACTTTTAATAAAAAGATTAATTAAGAAGAAAGAAATAATCAGGCCAAGCAGTACAAAAGAAAACACTTAAAAAAATATATGGTTTATACAAAACATATATTTGGATGGGAAAAAGGGAAGCACGCGTGCGTTGATTTGACAGGTGTGTCCCCCCTCGTTGGGCTACGGGACCATGGGTTTGTGGTGGGTCATGCGATAAACAAGGCAGAGGCGGGTAGAGTAGCTAAGCACGAGAAAGCTTGCCTTGAGAATCAGCACGTGTTCATATCGTTTGCTTTTGACACCTTTGGCGCTCTCGGCCCTGACGCGGTTCAGTTCCTTAAGCGGGTTCAGCAGGTGGTCAGCAGTAACTCCGCCCATGCTAAAGGGAACGTTGTGTTTAGTAGGGTAGGGTTTGCTATTCAGAAGGGGGGGTAGCGGCGCAGCTTGTTGTCCGTCTATCTGCCGTTAGTCTGTAATTGTCCCGGTGTAAACATCAATAATATTAATAAAAAACTAATATGAAACCAAAAAAAAAAACAAAACATATTCAATTTTATTTTACTTAAAATTGTAAGTCATTAATAAAACGTATTAAAATATAGTTATTATCATAAAAATGAATGTTTAATAACTGTATTTTACAAATGGTTGCATTTATTAAAGTGACGTAATAGCAAAATTCGTCATTTATGTTTGTTTAAATTTTCAGTGTTTGTTTAGGTTAGCTGACTTCGATACTAAATGAACTCGCATGCTAGAGGACCGATGAGAGACATAATCGATACCATTATAGTTGTAATTTCACTCTTGAGCTTTCCCCTTCGCAGAGTTCATCTTTCATTTTAAAAGTGGTATCTCCTGATGGAGAAATGATGTTATCCCTCTTTCCTTCGATGACAGAGATTGAAATGGATTCTCCCTAATGGACAAAAATTCGTAGCAAATACCTATTTGTGTATTAGTGTATATTTAAGTAATAACAAAGTTCTATAAGAAAAAACTTAAGCACCAATATATTTATATTTTAATAAAAAAAACACAGAAAAATACCAATTTTTTTGACATAAACCATAAAATATAAAATTATGTTATTATGAACATAGATATCAATAGATCGATCATTGATCATTAAAAGATGAAAATATAAAAAGGAAAATCTAAGTATTAATCTTAACATATGAAAGATAAAAAAAAATAACAGAAGTAGAAGACATGAAGTTAGAAAAAAAAAAACTTTAAATTGTATTTGTGGAAAACTAACACAGTGTTCATATCATAACACCATGAGACATTGGAGAAAATATGAAAACTCGACTCAGACAAATACATGTGAAGAAAATGAAAGTTTTTAATTAATAGCTGGTTCTTGAAGTGGCTAAATAGACACGAGGAGGGGAATCAAATGATCAACAAATAGCTGTTTAAAATTTTAAATTCAAAATATGTTTGGAAAATTTGAAAATTCTAAACCATGTATTTCAGTTCTTTATAACAAATATTTATCCAATAGTATAACATATATTTAATATTTCTGTTCATTTTTTAAAAACAACAATTAAGTAATTGTTTTTGATAATTTCTATAAATGTATTACACGTTAATGATTATTTTTTAAATATGATATAATGCATTACATAAATACTTAAATTAAAGCACTGAACATAGTTATTTTCTTGACCAACTTCATACATTTCAATCAATCAATCAATCATGCCCAGTAAAATCCCACCGACAGCAAAGCTATAAGTAGGGTCTGGGGAGGGTGGGATGTAGGCACACCGTACCTCTATCCAAAGGAATAAAGAGGTGGCTTCCAGAGAGACCCTCGGCTCTAAGTACATGTGTATGAAGCAAAATAAAGGAAATCAAAGTTTAACAGTTATATAAAAACTACTACTAATTATAATAATATTAATAATAAGATCACAGTTTAACAGCTATATAAAAGCTAATAATAATTATAATAATAATAATATATGTAAGGGAAATACCATTATGGTATGTGATCTAAATAAGTTAAGTCTAAGCCCTAAGGTATTCAATTCTCTCTAAAAATCCTTAACTTTAATTTTACTCCTCCACGAATTCCTATCCTCAACCATGTCCTCAGAGAGGTTTAGGACCAACTTTATACATTTATCGAACATTAATTATTCTTTGATCAACTCTAAAAATATGCCACTTGGCAAAGTAAGGAATTAGAAAGACATGAGAGACTAACACGTAGAAGGAAGATAGCCCGGTGAAGAACATGTGAAATTAGGGATCATATATTTATTGCCATTAATACTGTAGCTTAATATCAAATAAATTTATAAAACTAACATTTACCAAGCGTAATCCTTTCATTTCAATAAACCAAAATATCATAAGCATGCCTTCCATAGAGTCTTGTTCTGTAGTTTTACTTATATTTATAATTGTTGGTAAACTATGTATTACTTATTGCTCGTTCATGTTTTTTACTTCTAACCTTCTTACATATGATTAAAACTATTGTTGACATATTGCTTATTTCTATTGATATGTATATGTGTAACTAAATTAGGGAGCACGGTGATGATGGGCGAAGCGTGTAAAGAACGTTGGTACCTTGATCTATGCCTTGAAATTGATTGTAGAAATCAATGCTATGAAAGAAGAGGGGCGATGACCGGCAAGTGCTTCTTTAGATTTATTTGTTTATGTATTTGGGCTTGTTAAGAGCCATGAATTAAGAGTTGTCTCGTGCCCCTAGGTATTCTCTACCTACCCACCCGTGTCGGTTTCGGTTTAATAAAAAACAATAGTATATTTTATCTTCTTTAATTAAAGAGTGGCATCACAAAAGATGTCATTATAACAACCCACCTTGGAAGGGTGACGTGCCACCATCATAGTACTCAAAACATAAGGCTCAATAAGTTTAACATTAAGGGTACAATATCAAAAGAATTTTTAAGAGCCCCATAGTTAATTATTTATTTTATGACAAATCTAGATAAACTAGCATTAGCTACAAAGTAAATAACTTTTTCAGCTCAAAAGTCCTCGAGCTTAGTTATCCTGTATTCACACCTCGTCTAGAGTAACATGTGAACTTGTTATATAAATAAAATTTACGGAATGAGCCGAATGCTCGGTAAGAATAAATGACTCAAGTAAAAATAAATATGACAATATCAAAATACAGCATAACATAAAATGATATGTTGTGGGAAGCAAGCCAATAAGGTAAATCGTATCATATGGATAATACTCTGAGTCCAAACATATAGCATACCACTGGGGCTACATAGGCTACAGACTATGTAGCCAAAAGTGCAATGGGGGGTTGGTATACACATACCATCCACAAACATAACACGCATATAACTTAGGATTGATCCATACGTCTCCTAATAGCCTCATGTTGTTGGAATTATGGACCGGTTCGGGTAAATCAATACGGCCAACCGGGTTATGAACCGTGAGAGTTACATTGTGAGGTAACGGACCATTAACCCGCTTAAGTTAGTTAACTGGGTTAGACACTTTAACGAGATAAAAACTACATGGAGCGGGCTTTGGAGTAAGAGTTGGACTATTAGGTTTATAACTAATGAGATCAGTTAAACCTAATAGGAGGTTATATAAACATATGATGTTTAATTAACCCTAAGCCAACTAACAAGTCCATATCCTCCTTCCCACTGCCAGCCGATCTGCACCACCGTCGCTGCTCAGCCACCGGCGACTGTCCAGTCACCACCGCTGGTACCCGCCGCCTGCCGCTCGTCTGCCGGTACCGCCGCCGCCAGCCGTCACCCCTGCCGCAGTCGATTGAAGCCGACCAGGGCCGACAGCCGCTGTCCGTTCTCTGCCACCGCTGCCCGGGTTGCCGTCGTGCACCGCCACCGTTGGTCATTGATCTCGTTGTGTCACCTAGCTCGGTTCGTTAGCCTTCGGTGTCTCAACCGGTTAATTATTAATCGAGGTAAACTTAAATGTATTGTTAGTTTATAATTATATATTTAAAGTTTTAACTCGTACTCGTATTGTCTGTAACCGGATCCTGTCGGGTTTAGTTTCGGTGTTGATTAATTATATATTCCGCTGCGTATAACTATAATTAATAAGATTAATTATTATTAACCACGTTTATTGAACCGGTTTTAATAAAGAAAATTTTAATTGATCACCACTGAAACCCACAGTGGTATCAGAGCCTTGGCTATAACATACGAGTCGAATCCGGTATTTTCACCGGTTCTACATCATAAACTTCAAGGTAGTTGACGTTTTTGATCTAGATAAAATATTAGGGCAATTCTAGTTTGGTCAAAATTTTATTTATTTTATTTGACCAAAATATTGCCCGACTTATTTTTCATTGAATATGTAACTCTGGCCCGACCTTATTTGTTTGGTTGAATGATTTTTATTGTGGCCATATGGATGGTTCAAAAGTTGTTTTTAGTTTTCGTTTTTATTTTATGGTTTTTGGCCACCTTGATTGTTCAAAATTGTAATAGATAGGGTTTAGTTTTTCATTACTTGTATTAGTGTAATTATGTAATGAAGAAGACCCAAAGGAAAACCGAGGACGAGCTCATGGAGTTCTTGAAGTCAGTGGGAGTTACCAAAGATGACGGGATGCACCAAGAGTCCATCCTTGTGGTTGTTTTGTGTTATAACCCCTTGACCCGATTGATCTTGCTAATAGGCTCTAGCAAGATCAATCACTAATCTTGGCCATTTAAAATTTACAAGTTCTTATTTGCTATTGTGATTGCTTGCTTAATTATAATAGGTTATAATACCACCAACCTAACACCAAATACATTAAAATAAATTAACCAATCATGTTTTGCAAATTAAACTAAATTTAATTTTCCATAACTAATAACTTAATAGGTAAAACTATTAAGATAAAATTGGTTGGTATTATCGTGACAAACTTAGTTTTAATAAGTTATTTAAAACTAAGTGTCCTGAGAGATGAAAGGATTAATTAAGTTGTCTCGATCAATAAAGTAAAACTGGATTTTTACTCTATTCGGTAATATTTAAAATTAATCCCAATTTAAATCAATAGTCTGTGCCATCCTACTATAAGTCACACTTGAGGCATACTGCGAAACTTCAAGTGTTTGGAGCTACAGCACCGCACTTGATTTCTAGCCTATCCCTTCAAGGTGAAAGGGTTTCGTTGACACATCCGGCTCTTTCACAAGTGACTATACTAGGGCGACTATTACTTTACTCTCTTGTTACGTGCTACAGCTGTCTGGAGACTAAGGTGGGCATAGATGAGGCTAAACGTATCTACTTAGACAAATGTTGTCTTAATAGGCCTCATAAATGAGCGTTGTGCTCTATTCACAATTGGCAATCGTTGTCTGTCTGCCTAACCACTTACTAATGTTGTGTGCTACAGCTGCCATTAGTAACTGGAAGCCAGATTCTCAAGTTCCTATTTACTAATGTTATTGGGTCATTAATAATAGGAATAAAACATCGAAAATACTAATAAAATTTACTTTTGCTTATTTAAACAGATGTCTACTGATAATAACTCCTCATTCACCCTCAAGGCTATCCTTGAGAAAGAAAAGTTGAATGGCACCAACTTTCTTGAGTGGCATCGCAACTTGGGACTTGTTCTCAAGATGGAAAAGAAGCACTATGTTCTCGATGGACCTGTTCCAACCGAGCCTGAAAATAATACTGCTGATGCCAAGAGGGTTCTTAACAAGCAAATGGATGACTCGGCTGAAGTCGCCTATATCATGCTAGCCACCATGTCTTACGAGCTTGCAAAAGGCTTGGAAGATTTTAGTGTCTATGAGATGCTTGAGCAACTCAAGGGCATGTTCCAGAAACAAGCCCGTCAAGAACGCTATGACACCATGAAGCAGCTTATCAGCTGCAGAATGGAACAGGGATCACCTGTTAGTGCGCATGTCGTCAAGATAAAAGGGTACATCGAACAACCAAGGAAACTTGATTATCCCCTGTCAGATGAAATGGCAACGGATTTCATCCTGAACTCTCTTCCCAGCTCTTACGACCAGTTCGTAATGAATTTTAATATGAATGGCTGGGTGAAGACAGTGCCAGAGCTTCATGGAATGCTCAAGACGGCTGAGATGAATATTCCCGCTAAAAACAATCAAGTTATTATGGTTCGATCTGCTGGTGTCGTCAAGCCTAAACCCAAGAACCAGGGACATAACGGTGAAGGCAAGAAGAAGGATACTATTGCTGTCAGGTCTGCCACCAACACTAACAAAGGTGTTGCATAGGTACCACCACCGCCTCCTGAGAAACGCCAGTGCTACAAGTGCAACAAAATGGGACATTGGAAACGTAACTGTCCCGACTACTTGCTGAGCTGAAAAGGCAGAGGACCAATGGTGAAAGCTCCTCTAAAGGTATTTCTATTTACGGTATTGAACTTTTCACTGTCTCTGGCAACACATGGGTATTTGATACCGGATGTGGTTACCACATCGTTAATGTCTTGCAGGATCCTGAAAACTGGAAGAAACTGAAACAAGGCAACATGGAACTCATCATTGGTGATGGGAAGAAAGTCCCAGTTCTTGCAACTGGCACATATCGTTTTGCTTGTCCGTCTGGCCTTGTAGTTACTTTGGATAACTGTTTGTTTGCACCTGGTTTAACCAGAAACATTATTTCAGTTTCTTTACTATTTGAACAAGGATTTAAGAACGTTTTTAATAGTATTGCTATTTCTGCCTACTTGAATGATATCTTTTATTTTGAGGCTAAACCTCGAAATGGTATTTATGAGGTTGATGTTCAAACAAACAATAATGTATATAATCTTTCTAAACGTATCAGATCTGGCATCAATGATACATTTCTATGGCATTGCCGACTTGGCCACATAAGCAAGGCACGAGTCAAGAGACTCCAATCAGAAGGGATTCTTGAATCCACAGGACCGGACTCTTTTGATGACTGCTAATCTTGTTGAGCTGGCAAACTCGCCAAAGGCTCATTCTCTCATAAGACTGAACGAGCAAAGGATCTGCTAGGAATCATACATACTGATGTATGCGGTCCTTTCAGAACCATGTCTAGGAATCATGAAAGATACTTCGTTTCTTTTATTGACGATTACAGTCGATATGCCTATGTGTATCTCATGAAACACAAGCATGAAACCTTTGAAAAGTTCAAAAAGGGTCAAAACGAAGTGGAAAACCAACTCGGGAAAACTATTAAAATGCTTCGATCAGATCGAGGCGGAGAGTATCTCAGCTCAGAATTCATACATCATCTGAAAGAGCGTGGAATTGTTTCGCAGCTCACTCCACCCGGCACACCCGAACACAATGGCGTGAGCGAGAGGAGAAATCGAACCTTGCTAAACATGGTCCGATCAATGATGTGTAGAACTAACTTGCCTCACTCCTTTTGGAGTTTTGCCCTTTTAACCGCCGCCCGCATTGTCAATCTGGCTCCAATTAAAAGGGTAAGCAAAACCCCATATGAGATATGGCATGGGCGAAAACCCAATTTGTCTTTCGAGTATGGGGATGTGATGCTTATGTCACTAGTGATTCTGACGATAAGCTCGATCTTCACGGCGTAAAAGTTGTTTTCGTCGGATACTATAACCAAAGCGGATATTCTTTCTTCCATCCTGATACAAATGTGATTTCTATCAAGAGGAGGGGCCACCTTCTCGAGAAGGAAATTCTCAATCGAGGAAGTGGAGATAATATTGTCGATCTTGAAGAAATTCAAGAACTACAAACTACCGCTGAGGAAGTTGGAATGTCTGATCAACAAGTTGTTGTTGCTGATACATCGGACATGAACACAAGCGTTCGCAGAAGTAATAGGACTCGTGTACCAAACTCTAAATACCTATGGCATCTAGATGGTCCCGAGGTTCTCTTAGTAGCCGAGTCAAGCGACGAACCTACTAATTACAAATCTGCTATCTTAGATCCGGAATCTGAGAAATGGCAAGATGCCATGAACGCGAGATGCAATCTATGCGTGACAATCAAGTCTGGAACTTGGTTGAGCTACCCCCGAGTATTGGGCAGTAGGGAGCAAGTGGATTTTCAAGAAGAAAACCGACATGCATGGAAATGTGCAGACTTATAAAGCACGGCTAGTCGCGAAAGGTTTTACTCAAACTCAGGGTATTGACTATGATGAAACCTTCTCGCCGGTTGCTATGACTAAGTCGATAAGGATATTACTTGCCATAGCCGCGTACTATGACTACGAGATATGGCAAATGGATGTCAAAACTGCTTTTCTTAATGGACATCTTTCTGAAGATGTCTATATGGTTCAGCCTGAAGGTTTTGTCAATCCTAAATATCCTAACAGGGTGTGTAAACTGAATAAGTCCATTTATGGACTTAAACAGGCATCTCGCAACTGAAATCTTCATTTTGATGAGAAAATCAAAGAGTTTGGTTTTATCAAAAATGAAGATACGCCTTGTGTTTACAGAAAGGCTAGTGGGAGCACTATATCATTCCTCATCCTGTATGTGGATGATATACTGATCATTGGAAACAACATCCCTATGCTTAAGGAAGTTAAGAACTGGTTGGGCTCTTGTTTCGTAATGAAAGATCTTGGTGAAGCTGCTTATATTATAGGAATTAAGATCTACCGAGATAGGTCTAAGCGGCTTCTAGGGCTGAGTCAAAGTACATACATAGACAAAGTAATGGTACGCTTCTCTATGGACAACTCCAAGAAAGGAGCTCTCCCCATGGTTAAAGGAACCGTGTTGAACAAATCGCAATCTCCGGCAACGGACATTGAAACTAAGCACATGCAAGCGATTCCATATGCTTCAGCGAGTGGTTCTATCATGTATGCTATGTTATGTACTAGACCTGACGTCTCGTATGCGCTGAGCATGACTAGTCGTTTTCAGCAGAACCCTGGCATTGCCCACTGGACTGCTGTGAAGAACATTCTGAGGTACCTGAAAAGGACGAAAGACATGTTCTTAGTGTTTGGAGGAGTGGAAGAAGAACTCACTGTAAGGTGTTACACTAATGTAGCTTCTAGAATGACCGAGATGTTTCTCACTCACAATCTGCTTGGATGAAGAAATTCATAGCCCACCTCGATATGGTTCCAAGTTTTCGGAAACCGATCGACGTAATCTGTGATAACACAGGAGCCATTGCTCAAGCCAAAGAGCTTAGATCTCATCACAGGGCCAAGCACATTCTAAGTAAGTTACACTATATACAGGATATACTGGAACAAGGAGACATCATAATAAGCAAAGTAGACACAGATCAAAACCTAGCTGACTCGTTCACTAAACCGATGACTCAAGACAAGCATGATTATCACAGAGATGCTATCGGTCTTAGATTAGCTACTAGTTTGTTTTGATTTAGTATTTGGATGTGTGAACATTTCAAACAGTTATACTTTAAGTTCTCTTTTGATTTAATGGTTAAATGCAAATGTTGAATAATATAACTGTGTTCGGTTTTAATACGTTTAATCCGTGAATATTGTATTCTAAATTATCCGTAGTCAGTCAGACTCGTGGAAACGACTCTGAATTAAGACTTGTAAGGCCCCCGACCCGGGAACCCTACTTTCTCGCTGGTTGGACTTACTCATTCACATAATTCGTAAATCAGAGTTAATTAAAACATTTCGCGGAATTAAAAGTCAACCATTCATACATAGCATAAACACCTTGTCTTAAAATAACTTAACATAAGTCATTAAACATAAATTATAAATAGCACGTGTCTCTTCTTTTCTTCGATGTCAGTCTTCTTTTTTTGCCACGTGTCCCACTATAAGCATCCTGCCTCATTCTACTCACCTACGTGCATACTAAAAGTCAGCTACACTGAGTGAGTTCTAGTTAATTAACATACATTGCATCCACTTACTTATTAATATGCGTCTGAAGATACGTATTAATTAGTTACCTGTTCTTCTACATTCATACATACATACATACATACATACATACATTCGTACATACATACATACATACCTACATTTATACCATCTTTCATACTTTATCTGACTTTCTTTAATTAATACCTACGGGTCCCTTCTATATTTAACGAGCCTTTCATCCTATAAACTTCGCATATATTATTAGGGTCACCCTATATTCTTTGCAGATATTAGTAGGGTCCGCAACCCTATATTCTTTGTAGATATTAGTAGGGTCCGCAACCCTATATTCTTCATAGATATTAGTAGGGTCCGCAACCCTATATTCTTCGCAGATATTAGTAGGGTCCGCAACCCTTTACTAACCATACAATCATACATTCGTTCGTTTCATACCTTTATCCTTCCGTTATAATATACTTAATCATAACTTCGGGCATACTAAATTATTCATTCAATAATGTTCACATACATACACAATAATATCTACTATACACTTACCATTTAAGGTAAGTGTATTAATCTAACACATCGTAGTATGCACACAGCCCCGAAAAACGTGACATAGAAAAGGGGCTAGAACTCACCTGGATCCTGTTACGTTCACCGTTAATAGTAACTCCCTTCTTGAGCTATGCGCGGCTAACTGTTTAAGAACGTACACACGTATTAATCTCTATATTTGTTTCTTTACTTATTTTATTAAATTAATGGGGTTCAACTTTCTGGTTCACCGAACCGAGCGTATAACCTTCTTAAACCGATCTTATTAATTTATTATACTTAACTTCGTTTATTAACAAACCGACTTCATTCGATTACATCCCTAACGATAATTATATATTTATTATTATATTTACTTTGTTATTATTAATTCACGTTCTCAACGCATTTAGGTTTCCTTAAGCGAGTTCGGGTTACGGGTGTTAGACGAGTCGGGTCTCGGGTTCGGGTTCGTTTAAGTCTTGCATCCCAAACACCCCCCTTCTCTAACCCAATTGCCAAACACCCCCCTCCCTACCTTCACTCTACCCTACCTTCTTCTTCCATCTCACTTGACAGTCACACCCATCGCCGCCGCCAGTGGCGGATATATATAGAAAGTGGGTGGTTCCCCGGAACCACCCGAGTTTCGAAATAACAGTGTAGTTTTATATAGAAAATATTATAGGAACCACCTTATAAATTAGGAAGGAACCACCCTAATCTCAACTATAAGCGCTAGTCTGCTGGTAAATACTTGGTTTTGTAAGTCGGAGGTCGCGAGTTCGATCGGGGTCTGATGCTTATTTATGAACTTTTTTTTTTAAATTAAGCCTTATGCTATCAATTTAGGGTTTAAGTTTTAACACATCACAACATCAGTGCTGCCTCTCAAGACTCACGCATACACAGCCACCTACGGCTGCCACCATACCATCGCCGACCTTCTCCGATCTCCGACCACCGCCCCCCGCCGCTGACTGCTGGCCCTCTCTTTTTCCGGCCAGCCACACATCCACGGTCCACTCCACACAGTTCCTTGCCTCCTTCCTTCAACCTTCTACTCTTCCTCAAAGCTTGAATCCTCCCATTTTGAAGGTATGTTCACATTCATTTGTTAAATGCTAATTACTTGTTCTTGTTAATTGTTTTTTATGTTGTTAGTTGTTAAGTTATTTGTTAAATTTAGTTTTAATTTGTTAGTTTGTTAGGTTATGTTAGTTTCTTAGTAAAAAATTTTTTAGTTTGTAATTGTTGATTTGTAGGTATTATAAACATCATGAGATATTTCCAAGAGAACCATTGAACCTTGGATCATCATCTTCAAGTAGTAAACCTTGGATCATCATTTCCAAAGAAAACCATCGAACCTTGGATCGTCATCTTTAATTCGTAAGACTATTGTATTTCTATTATGTGTTTTTTAAATTTTAATGACGGTGTATCTTTTATTATTTTATCGTATTTTTATTGTGTAATGAACTTTGTCCGATCGAACCGACATGAACCTCAAACCGACCCGGAATTTTTTTATATCCGAGTCTATGAAATTGAAGCATCTATAAGTAGTGCACCACCCGAAAAAAATTCCTGGATCCGCCACTGGCCGCCGCCCTTCACTTCGTCCTTCACCACCTCCTGCCACCTCTGGCCATACCACCGCCACCACTACCTTTCCCTTTAACCCATTTATACAACCCAACCCATCCCGTCTCTTCTTCCTTTCTCACTAACCGCCACCACCACTGTCCGAGAACCCAAGAATTTCGCGCGAGAATTTTATTTCGCTTCGCACGCCGGAATCGCTTCGCACGGACAAGTCTCTTTTCGCACGGCCGGTTTCACTTCGTACGGCCGGTTTCGCTTTGCACGGTCGGTTCCGCTTCGCATAGGATTTCCCGTCGCACCGAAATTTCGCATCCGGTTAAGTTTGGTTGCACCTCGAGTTTCGTGCGCGTTTTTTTTGGTCACCGGAGGCCTGTCCATGCCGGAACCCGGATCCCGATTCATACCGTATTAAGTTTGGTGTTGGATCTGGTTACTGAACATGTTGTAGGCTTTATGTATACGTTTATACATATCTATATCTTCTGTATGTATTTATACCCGTATATATGTCTATATATACATATACAGATCTACACATTTTGCACAGCTTTCAAGGTCATTTTATCATTATTATTATTTGTATTATCTTGCCAATTCCCATTGTTATTGATATTGTTATTTGTATTGGGTTTAATCTCGTCTATATATTTTTTTTGTTTATGTTGGTTTAGCTTGGTTCGTGTATTTATAATCTTAACGAGAAGGGAATCGAGATAAACGAATATAAAGTTTACCTTTTTTGATTGGATGAACCTTGAATAACTTGAATGGATGAGATTGGATTTGAAATGTTTGTGTATAGGAGATTTATGTGGTGTGTGTGGGTGTGTGTGTGTACAATGATTGGAATGATGATGATAGAATGATAAGGATGGAATTTCTAGGGTTTAGGGGTTTAAATAGGCTAAGCCCAAAAGCTTTAGGCCCAAATCATTCTTAAGTCCATTAATCCTTCTTAACTTTATCCACTACCTACATATTATTTTAATTAATTTAACGACATCCCTCGATACGCCAACTAAAATAAACTCGTAACATTTTATTTATTATTTATTGAAACGAGGACGTTACAAGACTATTCTGACTTTAGACTTAAGGGGTTGACTTCCAAACTCATAGACCTCATTAAGAATGATGTTGGATGTAACTCACATCAAATCATCTTCATGGATCTTAGTCATAAGATGTTTTGATACTGGCATACTCATTTAGTATCCTCAGACCTAAGATACATATTAGAACTTTCGTTTACTAAAGGTTATTCTTTGATCAGTGTCAACCGCTATCGCGTAACTGCCAGCTATAAAGGCATTAGTTGGGAATAATCTGAAGTTCAGTGGGAGTTGTATGTAATCAAGATGGGATTCTGTACTCTTACATGATATGTAACAGTTAGACATCTTGGCGCCCTCGTTGATTCAAACTGGTAAAGTGTGAGGCCTCACCCAAACTAACTGTGTGTTTGATTGGACCACTTTGATTCTAAATCGAGAACTATAATGATTGAACGCCATATAAGATTGAACTTGATCCATGTCTCATTGTTCAATTGATGTCTTATACAGAAAGGATAGATGACAACGATTATCATAAATTCATTATCTTGCAATAGTGTATTCCAAGAGTATTTTGGTTAATGAATTTAAAATGTTATAACCTGTAGGGGACAGCTATGTGTAGCTAGAGCACCACTGGCTGTTAGTATTGAGTAATTTAACCAGAAACCGTCCAAGTGGGAGACTGTTGGAATTATGGACCGGTTCGGGTAAATCAATATGGCCAACTGGGTTATGAACCGTGAGAGTTACACCGTGAGGTAACAGACCATTAACCCGCTTAAGTTAGTTAACCGGGTTGGACACTTTAACGAGATAAAAACTACATGGAGCGGGCTTTGGAGTAAGAGTTTGACTTGTTGGCCCATTAGGTTATAACTAATGAGATTAGTTAAACCTAATAGGAGGTTATATAAATATATGATGTTTAATTAACCCTAAGCCAATTAACAAGTCCATATCATCCTTCCTCCGTCCCACCGCCGGCCGACCTGCACCACCGCTGCTGCTCAGCCACCGGCGACTGTCCAGTCACCACCGCCGGTACCCGCCGCCTGCCACCGCTCGTCTGCCGGTACCACCGCCACCAGCCGTTGCCCCTGCCGCAGTCGATTGAAGCCGACCAGAGCCAACAGCCGCTGTCTGTTTTCTGCCACCGTTGCCCGGGTTGCTGTCGTGCACCGCCACCGTTGGTCATTGATCTCATTGTGTCACCTAGCTCGGTTCGTTAGCCTTCGGTGTCTCAACCGGTTAATTATTAATCGAGGTAAACTTAAATATATTGTTAGTTTATAATTATATATTTAATGTTTTAACTCGTACTCGTATTGTCTGTAACCGGATCTTGTCAGGTTTAGTTTCGGTGTTGATTAATTATACATTCCGATGCGTATAACTATAATTAATAAGATTAATTATTATTAACCACGTTTATTGAACCGGTTTTAATAAACAAAATTTTAACTGATCACCACTAAAACCCAACACATGCATACTAAGAGGACACCACGAGTTGATCTCACCGTCATGGTGGGTGCACACGCCATCGATGTCGCAATGTTGTGCGTGTAGGACATTTCACATGAAGCTAAAACTCAGGGTAGATGAGGACAGGTAAATCCCGACCGTGTATCACTTATCGACAACATAATATCGTAACGGTATAATAATTATCATAACATGCAATACTGAATACAACATATTTATATTGCATGCTACGCAGTACCAACAATAATATCAAATCAGAACATGAATGGGCAGCCGATAAGCCATATCGATATTTCAAAGGCATTAAGGATTTTCAAAGAAATGTGATAATCAAAGGGGTTTAATAAATTGAACATTAATTCGATAAATGGAGGAGTAAAAATCTATACGTATGATTTGCTATAAAACATTAGTTCAAATATGAAAAGGTTTTATTTTCTGCTTTGTTACATAAAGTTCTTGTTTTAATTGGTGGTGGATTTAATGTTCACTTCATGTTTAAGACTTTAGAAAAACTTATGATGTGTTATAATTTGGTGGGTATTTTTTTGGTTTTTATACATAATTGTTTTATATGGTTCCTTTATCTAAATTGTGGAAGGAATTGCTAGCGGTGTACAGTCATCTTAACACCAAGTCGGTCGACTAGGTAGTTGCGATTATTGGGATTATTCAGGATTACTCGCCAAGTACTCGACCTAGGCGGGGAATACTCGGGAATTTAATTGTTCGAGTACTTGGCGCCTAGATGCAATTTTTGCAACCGTACACTTAAGTGGGAAAATGTTTTTCATAATGTATGTGGTTTTTCAATAGTTATGAAATAAAAAACAAACTAGTGTTTAAGACCCCGTGCATTGAGTTGGGGATGTGAAAGTTGTAATGTGAAATCAGAGAGTGACATTTGTAGCTTCCCTGTTTTACAATAATAAATACATCCAAGGCCTTGGCAATTGGCATTGAAAGCAATGGTTACAAAAGTGGTAATATAAGAGTATATGCAGGTGAAAGAACGAAAATTGTAAATTGTTAAGAGAAAAAAAAATAATAAGATAAAATAGTTAGTAGTTAAAATTATAAATAAATGTTAGAAAAGAAAATTAATTAGATATAATAGTTAGTAGTTAAAACTGTAAATGAAAGAACGAAAAAGAAATAATAAATAAAGAATATAAAGATGTGGATGAGAATGAAATATGATAAGGTTTTGAAAAATGAGAGATAAATTTAGATTGTAATGCTTTTTTTTTTTAATTAAAGATATGGAGATGATGAACCTAGTGTGACTGTGTGAATGCTCTAATTAATCCATGTAGCTTTGCAGATAAATGGAGTTAAATACATGCATCATGATTAGAGGTGCAAAAAAACCAGAATTCGGAATCGGACCCGAAAAAAATATCTAGAATCGGTTTTTTTATTACCCGGGTTTTTTATACCCGAATCCGTACCCGACCCTACCCGTAAGGTATGGATAGGGTATGCATTTTAGTACCAAAACCCTTACCTGGAACCCGGCCCGATTTATACCCGGTAATACCCGAAACCCGGAACCGGATTTTTCAAATACCCGAAACCGGGTTTTTCAAATACCCAATCTATACCTGAAATTACCCGAAAAATACCTAACAAATACCCAAATATACCACTAAAAATTGTAACCCCTTAAAAGAAATCCAATATATACCCGAAAAAACCCGAAAAAAACCCCCAAAAAATCCCAAAAATAGGGTTTTTTAATACCCGGAAATAGGATATTCAAATACCCCGGTTCTATACCCGACCCGAACCCGATGCATAGGGTATGGTTTTTAGAGAATACCCGGACCCGAACCCGACCCGGGTATTACCAATACCCGATTTTTCAATACCCGGTCATACCTGAACCCGGTTCCATACCCGAACCTGGGTTTTTCAAAAACCCGATTCGTGCACCTCTAATCATGATAATATTTTGATGGGCCTGGGCCGCAAGGCAAACCAGGTAAACTTTTAAATAATCCAACTTATGGATTAGGAAATCACTGAGATATTTTATTATCGAAGATTCGAAGATGTATATCATTGACTTTGGCCATTAGTGTATTATTATTATTATGATTATTTATTATTATCATCATCTTTACTTCTCGTTTTTCATTGTTTATGTATATTTGGAACCGTTATATGATAGGGAAAACAATATCTTACGGGCAGGGCACGGCTCGTTGTGCTAGTGTCAACACACATAGGGGAATTGGTGAGTGATTTACTTTGGTATAATGAATATGTTCAATGCATAAAAAAATCCTACTTTAGTTGAATTATTCATAACAAAGTAGACGAAATGATTTGGAGTCACTAGGTTAATGGTTACGTTCTTATGCATAAATATGACTGGATAATTTTGACTTTCAGTTCCTGCTAATGTATTTCACATTAACATTAAAATAACTTTTGTATGCGTTTATGCAAATCATATCCATCAGAGTTCATGCCATACAGTATGGTCGATCACTATAATTTAGTTTCTACTTCGATTTTTATTGTAACACACTCTAACTTTTAATGATTTTTATAACTGCTTGAGAACAATATGTTACCATAAAAACCAGAAAGAAAAAACACATGGAACATCTTGAATATTATCTATCGGGGACCATTTGTATATCATTATCACTCTTTTCATCAATAAATTTTTACAAGGAGAGTATGATTGTGTTCGCATAACAAAAATAATACTTAGAAAATGAGTTTTCTAGAAAAAAAATTTCAACCTTTATTAAGAACCTCATTTTCTTTTCAATAAACCATAGAGCGTAGGTAGTCTCCTTTCTCGAACAGTTTAGCAAATATTAGATAAGGGCATAAACTCATTACACGTAGTCTTATGATATATTGTATATGTTTTAAGAGATTCGTTTTTAAAACCTATTACATGTGGTGTAATTTACTTCCTCTTATAATATTGCTGCCTAATACGTTTCAAAAGGACGTGTACACTATACAGTATGAAATCACCATTGGATAGGTTCGCTATGTGGCGATCAACGATTGGACCGAATAAAAATATCTTTTTAAACAATATATATGTTTCAACCCTGAACTTTAGTAAAGTTATCACACGAATCTTGAACTAAGTAATTTTTTTTCATTTGAACAATTTGTGTTTTATTATTTTCTTAACCACTATATTTTGTTTGTATGTTTTATTCACTTTTAGTTAACTTAGTTTACTTCTAGCTTTAGACATGCTTACTTAATCATGTAACTTGCTTATTTTTACCATTATTTAGGTTAAAGCCTACATATAGTCTATATTCATCCATTGATTTGCCAAGTAAAAAACACACCATTGTCATGTAGCGTGAGCATCTCACACTAGTTGTTTATATACATATTCTTTGAACGTGAGAAATCGATACTGACTTACAAACTAAATGCATTTTAAACAAACACGCGTATTCAGCATCTTTAGAAATGTTAGTGAATTCGTGCAAGTTATTAAAGAAAGATCAAGTTTAACAAAAATTAAATTAGGGATGAGTTCGAGATCGGTAACGAAAGTTCCCGTATCGAAAATAACAGTACCAAAAATCTCCAAATATGGTATAACGGCACCGAAAATATTCGGTACGGTACCGGTATCGAAGGCAAAATTGGAGAGATACCGGTACCTTACGGATCACATAACATTACAAAGTCGGTACTAAATTGTTACCGACAATAGCCGATTCAATACCAGTATCGGTTGTTGACAGCATTTGCTCTTTCCTAAATTAAATGACTTAAGTTAAAGGTACACGCTATTTATTTATTTAAAGTAAAGAAGTAAAAAAACGACATAGAGTTATAATATGATGTATAATTCTTTGATTATATATATGTGGTTAAAACAATTCAATATTTCTAGTATTTTGGTTTACAGATAAAGGAGGGTAAAACTGGATTTGCTTGGACAGCCAAAATGGAATATGCTTCTCAATATTCATCATGGATAGTTGGACCCATGCAGGCATGCAATGAACCGGCCAAATAGAATGTATAAAACATTATCATTTACAAATTAAAGAACATAACATTATCCGGCCAACCTCTTATAACAACTCAACAAACTAAAAAACAAACCTACACTCCATCAAATCCGCATAACAAAACAATTGCATCTCATCTCATTATCAAAAGATGAAACAAAGTAACTCACGAAAACCTATAAAACATATCAAAGAAGCAAGTATTTGTCCATGCATGTGGTCAACCCAACCCAGTTTGACCGGTACCATGTTTCAACTTCAACCATTATCTTTCCACCTTTACATTAGCAACATGAAGCCAAAATATGTTTGTATACTTTTTTGTACAAAAGAGAAAAAAAAATCAAAGTTTTATAGTTAAACCTAAGATTTTTATATATTTCTATTTTCTTGTTGTCATATGTAATTTTTTGCATTGATATGAAAAACAAGAAAAATAAAATAATATTCCGGTTTAAATTGGTTGGTATCAATTTTCAGCTCATGTCACGTTCGGGTCCCGACCCGTGAACGCAACCTATTTAAGACCTAAGAATCTTTTCTTTTGAGGTTTAAAAGCCTATGAACCCTGGTTGAGAATTTGGGTCTGGGAATCCACCAAAGTTCAGAAGTTGCAACTACAAGAAATCCAAAATGCTTGATTTCCTGAAAAGAACATAAAGAATCTTCAAAAACAATTCAAATAAATTTATAACCTATTTAGCAAAAATAAAAGAATGCAAGCCCTTAATATATGTTAAGATCACCATATCTTCTTGAATATGGTAATAGTTCTTCAACCTCAATTCGTGAAGAACCGTTTGTGGTTTTCTTGATTCTACAACATTGATTCAACTTCAGCTATAAATATGCTGTAAACGGGCCTATGATCCGAAAATCTTGATTCCCCACGAACATATGACATTTGATGGAGTCCTTTACCATACCACAAGATTCGGTCACACCTTCACACAAGAAATCAGTTGAATATTAGTTAAAAATGTCAATGAGGTTCTTTGTTAAACTTTTCATTCTTTTAAATATTTACCATGCGGGTGTTCTTCGTTTTTCTTTCGGGCGCATATCATCGCCCGCATATCGATCCGAATTATTTGAATATTTGTACGTTGGAGGGAAATATATTTTCCTTCACTCCATCCTTTAAACACGCGTCCCCTTCTTTGTTCTATCCGAAGCTGTAATCACATAAACCCGCTTGGTCAAAAATAGCCTGTTTCGGCCCAAACTCATTATACCCGTTCAAAACTGAACAAAATATGATATCGGTTTGACCCAAACTCATTTTCCTTATAATCTGCTCTGACCCCAAACCGAAATTGATACTATACTAACCAAACTCTTTTGAACTAAATTCACTTTTCTTATAACCAGTCCCAACCAGAACCCGTTTGACCCGCTACCGGGCTCGACCCGACCAGCCCGCTCTATCCTATTATTATAAGTATTAGAGAGTCATATTTATATGACTTCATGGATGAATATGCAGAAAATAAAACTAAGTTTCAAGACTTGCATGATCTTTTTCCAATAAAGCTCTCCAATTTCGCATCTCGAAAACCAAAATTGATACTATACTAACCAAACTCTTTTGAACTAAATTCACTTTTCTTATAACCAGTCCTGACCAGAACCCGTTAGACCCGCTATCAGGCTCGACCCGACGAGCCCGCTCTATCCTATTATTATAAGTATTAGAGAGTCATATTTATGTGAATTCATGGATGAATATGCAGAAAATAAAACTAAGTTTCAAGACTTGCCTGATCTTTTTCCAATAAAGCCCTCCAATTTCGCATCTTGACAAGGGCCTTTGCAGCTCGATCAAGTTAATCGCTGGCGCTATTTTGCTATGACCAGAGTTATGTATATCATCGACCATTTGGCAAAAGAACTTCATGAGGACCTTATTCTCCAACCCTTCCACCTTCCATAACTATAATCTAATAACCAACAAAAAATACTTGTTTATAAGACCAATCAAAAACTTTACAAAACACGCTATTTTTCTCAAAATGGCGTGTTTAGTTTCTAGAGATTTTTATGGTTCGGTTACGGTTATGGTTTATATCACCTGAATAAACAAACCATATTTATGGTTTTGGTTGAATGATTAGGTTTGATACATTATTGATTAAAAAATATTTACCTAATAGTAAAGTCAGGCCTCAATATATATCACATTTGTTTAAAACTTTTATGTTTGTTAAACCAAATCTATATTGACAAAAAATGGAGCCCAATGGTCTACAAGTGACCGAAACTATTTTGCATATCAACTTATACCCGATATCCGAACACGAAATTAAGTGAATTGACTTATAAATGAAATTAATATTTTTTATAAAAGTATAAAATTGATATAGAAAATAAAAATTATAAAAATAATAGGCTCATGAACCGGCTCGAGCACGACAAGTGAAGCCCTCGCTCGTTTAATAAACAAGGTTATTTTTAGGCTCAGGCCGGGTTGAGCTTTTAGCGAGCCAATCTCG
Organism: Bidens hawaiensis; assembly: GCF_021521415.1. Classification (NCBI taxonomy): domain Eukaryota; kingdom Viridiplantae; phylum Streptophyta; class Magnoliopsida; order Asterales; family Asteraceae; genus Bidens; species Bidens hawaiensis. The sequence goes on from NW_027506509.1 coordinate 24,530, forward strand.
AGTAGCTTAAAGAGCGGCTTGGCTCGTGTGCTCCCCTTGGCTACAAGATAAAACTGAACCGAAATGTGCGCACTCGTATCAATATGTGAATACTAATATTTTGAGAGAAGAAAGGAGCTTGCCTCATCACACTGCACTGCAGTTGTAAGTCTGTGAGCAAAAAGACCGGTGTTCTATAATTAGCAAGTAACCTTAGGACACTTAATATCTTGGCTTCTGTTATGCTATCTAAAGCACTTGTTGCTTCATCACACAACCTGAAAGAAGTTGATGTTATATATTATCTAAACTTCAAAATTGCTATATAAATATAACTAATATATGATAATCCACCACTCACAAAACTGGAGAAGCTTTCAAGAAAGTGCGAGCTAATGCAACTCGTTGTTTTTCACCACCGCTAAGCTGCAAATAGTAAAAACATCACGAAGATAAAGATAGAAAATAAATATAAATAAATAATAATAAAGGAAACAATTATATTCTTTAACCTTAAGTTCTCGCTCTCTTACAAGCGTGAAATTTTGTTGGTGGAAATTCATATATTACCTTTCATTGTATGCTTTAAAAGTTGCATTTTTCATTTGAACAATAATCTTACCATGGCATTTTCCTAGTCTTCTTAATTGATGGACCTATTCTGAAATTTTCTTTATTGATTCAACCTGTAACACTATTATAAGTAATACATATTTAGACTGTTATATATCATACACATAGTGAGATAAAGATACACACTCATATACATCAGTAGCTATGATTTTAACATGTTCAACAAGAAATTCACTCCCAACGAAGGCTGTCATTTGTGGATAATTGTTCCTATCTGCTACCTTTAATTTAGAAACCATGTTAATATTTACTTATTATGTGAGACGCATAGAAAATGAAATAGATAAAATGGCATACCGTGCGCAAATGAAGAGGTTTGTCATTGGCTACTTTCTCCAAAGACAAAGCTATTTCTAGAATCACAATGGGCTAGTTTCAAATTCAACTACACATGCAAAAAAACACCCTGCTGTGTTGGCTGTAAGCTCATACACCATCTGTGCTGGTGTTTACGGTCCTAGTTAACTCTGAGTAGAGTCTGGTTTGGTTGGTTTTGACTAAAATTCAAATTTTGGATTGAACAACCAACTATGGTATTGTGCTTATTATAGACACCCATCTATATTTTTAGCAAATAAAATCTAATTTTGGATTCCTTGAAGAACATGAGACAAACAAATTAAATTGACTAAGCGTGTAAATATTTGACTTTAAAGAAAGTGTTATCCGATGTCTACAATTTATGTCAACTGGATTCAACCTGTGGACCATTTCGTACCAATTTACAGCTTCAAAACTTACAGTCTATTTTGAATTAGGGATTTACCAAAAACCAAATTGAGTAAACGAGCTGGATTTCAATTTTAAATTAGGGTTTTAGCAACAATCAAAAACCAAATGAGAATGGTAAATAATCTAAAGCAGGAGAAAAGGATTACGTACCTGAGCTTTGGTGATGCGATTGGAGGTGGGGGGTTGAGACGACGAATCGTACTTATATAGCAATGAACGGTTCGTAGTAGAAGAAGAGCGGCTGTAACGATGTTGTGACCTAATGATGTCTTGAATGATTGTTAAGGCTGTAACGGATGGCTTGATTGCCTCTATTGAATGCGCTCGTGGGGATAGTTATGGTCGTAGTTTCTGTCGGAGGATACTTAGCCATTAATATATATTAAGACGTGTGAACGAGAGAGAAAGCAGGAGACGCTTATATATAAGCGTAACTCTAGCTTAACTCGAACTTTATACCGAGCCTGACTCACGTTTGTTTAATTATTTTAAATATTTATATAACTTGAATACTTTTAATAATATTTCAATAAAACACATAAGAAGGAAAAAACAATTAAAGTTGAGTAATATTTGAATAAATTTGAGGGATCAAAGTTGTAAGTATTACTTAAATTTTGAATTGAAACAAGTTAAAAAGATAAAGGGTTGAATATGTAATTATATGAAAACATGAGATTGTAGACATTTGTTCTTTAAGAAACTTGTACATTTTAAACCGTCGATCTGTTTTGAAAAAAATTTATATTGAAACGTCGACAAAAATAAGCTTGTTTAAATAGGTATGTTTGGATTTTGTTAACCGTATTTTTGTAAAACATACATGAATAAAACCAAAAACAATAAAGCTAGAGTAAAAAATGGGTAATCATGAGGGATTAAATTTGTAACTAATTCTTAAATTTACAAAATTAAGTAAAGTTGAGGTATTATACTTGTAATTGTTCTTATAGAAAATAAATGAACGCGGGTGATATGTGTGAAAAAAACAAACTTATTCCTACTTTAACATGTAACTTATGCATCATAGCTTGTAAAACTCTTAATTCTAGCGTCTTAATTTGTCCATCACTAACATATTATATATGGTATAGATAATGTATAATGTACAATAGGTGTAGATTATACATAATTCCCAAATTAGAAAGTGAACATGTCACTGTTTAAATCTGTTTGCGATAAGAATCGTATAAATGACATTAGCTAGTTGAAGAATAGCGAAATGCACAGGGACATAAACATTTGGACCCCATTCAAACTTATCCAAATGGGGACCTACAATGTAAACCCTTTTTTCTTGTCCAACTAATAGCCAAACAATATTCAGTACTAAATATATTCTTTCAAATGGTTTGACCCATCCATTTAGGTGTTGCCAAAGAAAATTCATCCAAAATTTTTTGCATGCATTTATAACATTTGTTTTAAGTGTAGTTAACATTATTTGGGATAGCCTTTCAAAAAGAGAAAAAAAAATATTATTAGTCACAAACAACCCTTAGTAGGGGTGCACATATCTTGGTCCTACCCGAAAAAAACCCGAAAACCGACCCGAGAAAACCCGAAACCGGACCTTACCTGTGACATCCCTCGATTTCGGGTCAAATTGTATTTATTTTGTATTTGTTTTTATGTTGTAAACTGACCCGATTTATATCCCGAACATTTCAAATATATAAAATATTGGATTTTATGTTACTAAAAGATTCCCGCTTGTCTAATTTGAAAAACCCCTTTTATGGATTCGAAAACGGACTTAAAACGCTCAAGATACATCAAAAACGAACTTCTGGACGCGAACCGACGTGCAGACCAGCAGAGCCATCTTTTTTTTTTGTTGTTGTTTTGTGACTTGTCTTGACCCCTCTTGCATGCAAACCTTGATATCACACCTCATGCTTGACCCTTTCAACCCACCCTATATATACACCCATATCCCCTTCATTAATCTCTACTCATTTATCTCTTTCTCTTCCAATTCTCAAGCATTCAAAGGTGTTCTTCATATTTTTTTGGCAGTTTGACTTTCCAAAGTCAAACTGACCATAGTCTTACATTATAATCAACTTGTTAACACTTATTTATACTTGAAGATTGTTATACAACATATATATAATAGCACCCTTTGTACCTTCGGTGGGCATTTCTCCGGTCTCGGTCGGTTAAGTGTCCGGCCCATAAGACAAAGCTACATGGAGGACTCGTAGTAGTCCTTGATTATATATATTTTCCGCATCTAACCATCAAACTTGTTATACTTGTTTAACTTCTGCTCATCTTAGTTCTATTTTACATTTTGAGTTCCATGGTTATGGGTTTGTAGAGACTAGCCTCGGTTATTCCGTAAATAGCTCCAAACCGGAAGCCGAACTCTTGTTTACTAGTTTGTTTAAATAGTTGTATAAACATGTTTTATGTAAGATTTGAGTTTCTAAAAACCATTTTAATTAGTTCCATGGTTATGGGTTTGTAGAATCTAACCTCGGTCTTATCCCGAAATAAGATCCGAACCGGAAACCGAACTTTCGTTTAAAGACTTTGTTGTTGACTTTTTGTATGTAAGACTTTGGTATTATTATTTATAAATTATTTTACAAGTTCTATGATGTTTGGACATGTGGTAACCATTCTTGGCCTTATTCCAAGATAAAAACCGAACTAAACCAAGTCTACTCGCTTAAGACACACAAGTGTGTTTTTAACCACTAAAGCTTATATATTTCTTTAAAAATACTTTATAAACTGATTTTAATTATTTTCACAAAGTACTCGGAATGTTGAATCCAACTTGATCCTATAACAAAGTTTGGACCGACTAAACCGAACACTCGCTTAACGGACGTTGTTAGTTCTAAAACAATAGAACTACATACTTGGTTATGTTTCCTTAAGATTTATTGAGTTATCTCATACATTTATTATTTTGGGAAAGTTGACTTTGGGTTTGGTCAAGTCACCAAGACCCGAACTGACCACCCGAACACTCGTTAAAACCCGTTTTAGTATCTATATTATAAAGGGACTTGCTTTCTTGCATTTTTACCCACCTTATTACTTAACATAGGTTGAGTAAAATTAAGGGCTAGATACTTTAACTCGGTTTCAAGCAAACTTACATTTTTAAAGGACTATTATTATAATTTCTTAAATATTTACATTTTAAACCTTAAACTTTAAATCGTTTACATTTCTTATCATTTATTTTCATTTAAAGACTTCCAAGACAACTTTTCTAATACAAGACTTCTTCTCCTTTAGGCTTCGTTCGTTAAACTCATCGTTCCGGTTAATCTCCAAACCATCAAATCTTTCAAGTTTATTACTTGAAACGTGAGTACTTTCATCCCCCGTTTTCACTCTTTTATATTTTGGGGGTAACATTGCAAACTTATTCAAATCTAAATTATTTATACTTGAGTCTTAAACCACAAACTTTATTGTATACTTTACTTAAATAAATGCTCGATTTGGTGTTATATGCTTATATGCTTAAGTGCTAATGTGTTTACCGCTTTTGGATGGTTGATTCACAAAATCCGAGTATATCTGGCATCCCCTTATAGAAAGGTGTCGTTAATGTATTCTTATTAACGATTTCATACAAAATCCGAGTACATTTGGCATCCCCTTATAGAAAGGTGTCGTTAATGTATTCTTATTAACGATTTCATTTATCTAAATTGTTGCTATTATTTATTGTTTTGTTTACAAGTTGTGGAATTTCATATTATATATCCATTTTTCAAAAACTATGAAATTGCTTACCAACCTTTGTGTTAACAAAATCTATTTATGCAATGTTACAGGTTTGACTTTAGGTTGACTCGAGGACTTGAAGAAAAAACGTTATCGAGACTATTAGGATATTAGCAAAACGAACAATATATTATTTACTATGACTTGAATTCGGTTATTGTATGAACAAGTTACGTGACTCTTTGTGTTTTTATGAATTTAAATGAGTTGATTAAATGTTGTCACTTAATAGTGTCGTGTGCGATGAACAATCGGTTGCGCCCCGATGTTACCGTCATGGTCGGGGTGTGACATTACCCAATGTAATTCGGTTAGGATCGGTTCTCTAATTATAGAAGTTTTGGTTTCGGGTTCGGGTTTTATATGTGACTTCTACATGAAACCCGAACCGACCTGAGGTGCTTACATAAATAGATAAAACCCGTATGACTGTTGCTCAGCCGATCGTTTTTAGAGTTGGAGATGAGCAGAGAGGTAGCAAGAAGGGTAGAAAAGTAAGAGAAGAAGGACCGGTTATGGATCTGATAAGATATTGATAAACATGCAAATGGGTATTATCCAGATTCCAGAAGTTTGAAGAGAAACAAAAAGTATTATTTTATTTACTCATGATTAACTTTTAGAGAAACAAATGGGCTAACCAACTTTCAATTAATTTTGGTTTCCGATGAAACATATAAAATTTTAATATGTATATTTATTTTATCTACTATTAATATGTATTTATATAATTAATATGATAGGGTTTTTATGTTTCTCCATAAGTTTTTTACTATTTTCATAATCTACCAAATGCTCAATTTGTAGGAGTTAATAGCACAAAAATTTGGTATGAATAAACAGGGATGAGCGTTATTGGTACGGGTACCAATTGGTATTGATTTGGTACCGTCAGTAGAAATTAGTATCAGTTTTGAGTTTTCGGTACCGCTAAGGTACCGGTATTTTCCGAATTTTACATGGAATACCGGTATCGAACCGAACATTTCAATACCGATACCGGTATCAAAATTTTGCAATTTTTGGTACCTGTATTTTAAATAAACACCTCCTAAGACTCTTAGAGGCCATCGACATGTTTCTTTCTGAATAAAATTTTTGGTTATATAATAATATCTTTTTGACCTTTTTATATTATGGTGCTTTTAAAACTTACATTGTATTATTTTTGGTATTTTGTTAGTTATTTAAAGTTTATTGGTGTTATTGTTTACACTTTTTTTGTTATCTTATCAGTGCTCAAATAATATAATTACAAGAAAATTAGTAAGTGCACACCTGACTTTCTAAATGTACTATTTTTTTTAACGAACAATAAACATAGAATGTCGAGGTATTTTGTACGGAGTGACCTAATGACTAGGTACTAAATATAACTACTAATAATAATATAATAATTATATGTTTTTTTAATGTATAGTATGTTGGCTGTGTTTAGATTAAATATATAGTTTTAATATACCTTTTTTTTCTCAATTACATTAATTATTAAGTTTTTGATTTATTGCTTCAAAAAGCACCATTACCTATGCTCAAAAGTTTCTCTTTCTCTCTCTCCATCGTTTCCCACATCTACATCCTTCAAAATTGATAAAAAAAAATTAACAATGCTCAAAGAGTAAACTTGAAGAAGAAGTGCAGATGGCTCAAGAAACCACTTTTCGTCTCATGAAATAGTTGTTATTTAAGGCTTGAAGATAGTATGATTGAACTTGCCAAATCGCTCTGCTGAGAACCGAATCTAACCCGACACAACGCACCGAACCGAGGCAGGACCGACTCACTACATACAGGTCCAATCTTCGGTCTTCATTTTACCGTCATCTCGGTTTTTGGTCCGGGTCGGGTTTTACCCGGTTCGGGTCAGGTTCTTTAAGATGCACACCCCTAACCCTTAGCACCATTCATGCAACCCTTATGGCAATAAAGCTTTATTATATTTGTTATAACGGCAAACTCATATTAAACAGTGGCGGATCCGGGAAATTTTTTAGGCGGTGTGCTATTTTTAGGCGTTTCAATTTCATAGAGTCGGGTATAAAATATTCCGGGTCGGTTTGAGGTTCGGGTCGATTCGATGGTTCAGGCAAAGTTTATATTACCTACAAATCAACAATTACAAACTAACGAACTAAAAACTAAGAAACTAACAAAAACTAACAAACTAACAAATTAAAACTAAATTTAACAAATAACTTAACAATTAAGTAGTTAACAATCAAGAACAACTAACAAGAAGTCAAGAACAACTAAAATTTAACATATGAATACTTTCAAAGTGGGAAGATTCGAGCAATCGAGCTTTGAGGAAGAGTAGAAGGCAGGAGGATTGGAGGTGTGTACAGTGTACTGGTCGACCGGAGTTGTGTACGTGTACTGGTTGGACGGAAAAGCGGCGGAGGTGGTTGGAGAACGGCTGATTGGCTGAACGGGGACGAGGGGTCAGGGGAAAATGGCTGGAAATGGTCGGGCGTTGTGTTTTGTTGTGTCTGTGTGTTCAGTAATAAAAACCCTAATTAATATAATGATATAAAGGCTGAGCTGGAGTTAGTTAAAAAAAAAGTTCAAAAATTACACTGGAAACCGGAATCGAAGCTACGAGCTTTGGGTTACAAAATTAACACTTTACCGGCTGGACTAGTGCTTTAAATGCATATAGGGTGGTTCCTTCCTAATTTATAAGGTGGTTCCTTTAATATTTTCTATATATAAATACACTATTGTTTATACTGTAGATCCGCCCCCTGATATTAAAGATCTCGTTTTTATCTCAATTCATATATTTTCCTCTTTATGTTTATCTCTTTATTTTAGGAGATGATTTGTTTGGTTTGGTTCGGTTCGGTTCGGTTCGTATAATACTTCTAATGGTTGGTTTATTGAATTATTCAATACACGATATACGATTTTTCTATAAGTATCAAACTTATTATGGTATTAGAACAGTAGCACTCATAGCCCCAAAATCATAGTCGTGGTCTTCAATTTTAGCGATGGTCAGACAGATGCACGTAAACGTGGGAGAATCGATCTCCTACGAAGCCTCCAAGAACGGGAAAACCGTGGGAGAATTGATCTCCTACGATTCTCCCTATTATCTTCACTCTTCAGATTACCAAACAGATGCACGCAAACGACCTCTTAACCGACAATAACTATGTAGAATGGTCACAAGAGATGGTTAGTTTTCTTTTCTTTTCGCCAAAAACAAGATCGGGTTCATTGACTGCAGGCTCATCAAAAAACCAGAAGCAAACTCATTGGAATACATGTCGTGGATGAGACGTGGCACCATGATAAAAGAATATCTAGATACCGCAATAGAGAGAAATAAGGAACGGTGTCAAGTATGTTGGAACATTAAAATAGATTTAATCGGATCTAAAGGAAAGATTCTCCAAACAAAGTGCACTAAGAGTCTATGAACTGAAAAAAAAAAAAAAACTTATAGCCAACAACAAGATGGTGTCTCTATCTTAACCTATTTCACGAAACTTAGGGTTTTGTTGAATGAGTTATATGCAGTTCTTCCTTCTCCTAGGTGCACATGTAGCAGCTGCTTGTGTAATGTGGGTAAGAAGATGGTAGAATTAAAGGCGAAAGAAAGACTACGAATTTTTGTTAGGGTTGGACAGGTTTCGATACTATCAGAACTCATATACTGACCATGAGTCCTACACCGACGCAAAGGGCTGTATACCACCTTGTTTCTAAAGATGAACAGCCATCCATAGCGACCAGCATGAGACTAGACAACTACTCGAACGATTTTCAAGTTTCTGATGGGAACATAAAAGATCACAACAAAAAAATTGGAAAATCCGTTCAAAAATAAAGAAAAAAAATTGGTAACCTGGAAGAACGTTGTATGTTTTGCGATAAAGATGGTCACAGCTCGGATGACTATTTCAAACGCATAGGCTAACTCGAGTGGTGGCCGGAAAAACCAAGCATGTGTAGAAGCCGAAGGAAGCCCGCTACCGGGTTTAACAAACGGCGGGTACAAACAGTTTTTGAAGTTGTTCTCTGGTTGGCCTAAAACTGGACTAGCCGCAAACATGACCCGAACATCCCCAACCGCCAACTCAACGGGTAACAACGATCTTGAAATTTATTGGGTGGTAGACCCGGGTGCCACAATCATATTATATTTGAAGTGTTTCACACGCATTTAATACCAAATATGGAAAAAGAAAAGGGTGTTACGATCCTCGCAAATATAACAGATTGTGTCTTACAAAAGGTGTTACAATCCTCTTTCTCTCTAAAAGGCTACGAGGCTCTTGCATAGTAATTGTTATCACCGACCCCAAATCTTAGATTATGATATTACATAGCAATATAGATTGCCTCTCTCTCTCTCTCTCTCTCTCTCTCTCTCTCTCTAGAAAGCCCTTCTTAATTTTTAACTTAATAAGGCTTCGGCTTCATGTACATAAAACATTGGGCAAGGTATAAACGTGGAACGTGTTGTACACTGTCATTCAACTCATGGAAAGTCTAGCATGTAGCGTTGTTTTCTAATTCAACCTAAGATGACATATAAACTAATAAAATATCTTCGAATGAGTTTATTGTGTGTGTTTTTGTAAAATGGAGGATTCTCATCTAGTGATGACACGATACCATTATGCACTCTCCCACTTAAAACTCTAATGGTTTCATTTCCTGGTTGGCGTACATCTTTAGTTGACATTAATCTGTTTTTAGTATCTCTCAGTCTGATTTTATCTTACTTGTGGTATTTCTAATGATCTTTAAACCCGTAATTGGTTTTTACCTTCTTACAACAAGCACAATGGATTTTTTTTTAATAATGCCTTAAAAGGTGGCATGACAATGCTTGAGTGATAACTATTGTTAGAGGATTCCTTGAATGGCGAACGACAATCCAAATTCGTTTTTTTAATAGATATGACAAAATTTAAGATACTACGTGGAATTGGAACGCTTCTCTCACTTAACCATTTGTTTATTGATGGTATCATATATGCAAATTCCACTATTACACGTAACTCTTATTGAAAGTATTTTATCGAAAAGAGATGTAAAACAACTAAATCTTGTTAAGATGACTATTATGGCAACTTGTGCCTTGATCAAGCCACCTCGTTAGAATACGACTTGTCTAAATTATTCACATCAAGTTATCGTGCATGGCCAGAAAGTGTGAATTTTTTGTTAGTTTATAAAATACTTCCCAAACTATGCGGTAAATTAACGAGAACCATTGCACCTACTGCTGATTTTGCTTTAACTGAGTATCAGTTGTTCTTAGAATCATAATACTCCTGTGCTCCGACCGATGTTGTTGTCACACACATGGATCTTTTTTTGTCAAAACATGCTATAAACTTCTAGGTGAGTAAAGAGTGTTCCATTTGTTAGTATATTTAGTGTAATTGGATTAACTGGTTGATCAATTTAATCATAATAAACATTAAGCAAGTTCGGGGATGTGTGGAGTACACACTTGCTTTAGTTTACTGTGATGTTAGGGGCGAACGAACGGGGGTCCGGGGGCAGCGGCCCTGGTTGCGGGGTTCTAGGGGCGACAACCCCTAGTAGGGTCCAAGGGGCAGCGCCCCTGGCTGGGGTTAAAATTCCATACGAAATTCTTGTCTCAATTTAGAGTTTTATCCGATTAAAATGTTTTGGAGAACCACCAAAATAACTTTTAATCTGATAGTTATCACACGACTCTCTAAATAATCCAAGTTGCTATATTGAAATCCCCAACACCATTTATATCATACAAATAATGTCACTCTTTAATGCAAAAAACTATTACTCTTGGCTACCCGAACTTACTAGTCAACTATCTTAGTGACATAATGACTGAAAAAATATAAATATTTTACAGTGGCCCATCAAACCATATAAACTAAATATTCAGACTAATTTATTTGTTGTTTCCGAGTCCATTCTAACTACGATTTTTCAATATTAATCAAGTAACTACCACCATGTTCTTACCCACAACATGTTCAAGAAATCGAGTTTCGTGTAACTATAAGCTAGAACTAGAGAATTGGCACAAAGTATCATTCATAATATTCATTATTCATAGAATAAATGAGAATATCAACAATAAATACTCACATGCTTGTTCAATAGTTAAAAATAAAAAGTCCATTAATGTCGTTAGTGTGTGTGTTAATCTAACAGCATCAATGTTTGTGGCAAGACTAAGTGCCATTTTGGCATAATCTACATTCACATTTAACCGGGGATAACACAAAAATACGTACATACATATTTGAAAGCATACCTCCCTTTAACTAGGGATAACAAAAAAATATATACATATATAGTATATACATGGTCCGGTTTTGACAACCAAAACTTACATGTAAAACTAGTAACGATTTCGAAAAAATCAGAAACCAACTCGGATAGGTTTGATGAGTATGCCGAATTAGTTTGGTCGACCAAAACAATTTGATTTTGCAGTTTCGGTCCTTTTTATATATTTTTTCTCATGATATTTTTTAATTAGTTTAAAAATATGATAAAATAAAAACAATGTAAACTCTGATTAATTCGGTTCATATAATTGTATATATAAAACTTGAAAAAGAAAACATACAAGAGAAGTTAAAGTGGGCTGGTTTGTTAACAAGACCGGTTCAAATACATAAATCATTGGCTAGATTGTTAGCCCCAATTTGTAAACCACAAACCATGAGTCGGACCGTAAAAAAACACCGAAATCAAGCCAAGTGGCTTATACTTTGATTTAAACAAATTGAATAGTTTCAGCATTCATTAACACTCCTAAATAAGAAACTATTTCCGTTATTACTTTGTGTCGAATGATCGTCATCGTACCATCTCTCTTCATTCATTCATTTTATTATATTCAAATATTTTTAATGTTCTAAAAAAATCACAACTCTTTAGAAAAGTTAAAAAAACAATTATAAGGTCAGGTTATTCTACAAAGAGAGACAAAAATAAGAAGGAGGAGAAAGTTTATAACAAAACAAAAAAAATGATAAAAAATAATGAAAAATTAATAAAAAAATCATAACTCAAAATTTAATTAAAAAAAAAAGAAAAATATAAAAACATAAAAATTTTCCACCATCTTCCTCGTTCAAAAAAAAAAAACTGGGAAAAAACACAATGTTGAGGAAAAAAGGATTATTGTGTCTTTCTATTTATTATTGTGTGTGTGTGTGTTTTTTTTTGTCATTGATTGCGTATTTTTTCCTTGACATTGTGTATTTTTTTTCTTAATATTGTGTTATATTACTCAGCATTGTTTTGTATTTTGTTCGACATTGTGTTATATTTGCGACATATTGTGTCTTTTTTAATTTATCATTATGACGTTTGCTCATTTTCGGCATTGTATTTTTTTTTCTAGGTGTTGTGTCTTTTTGGCCATTTTTTTAGGGAGTGACGGGAGAAACATTTTGATTTTTAAAATTTTTTAGTTTTTTATTTATGTTTTGAGTTATAATTTTTTTATTATTTTTTTCAGTTTTTTTGACAGGTTTTTTGTGTGATCACAACTCTTTCTCACCCTTCTTATTTTTGTGATTTGTCCCATTTGCATTTTAATTTTTTCCCACAATTGTAATACTATGCTATTTGAAAATATCATTCTATATTAATACTTTGACAGTTAACACATAAATGTATCATAATACTAGCAATTAATGTTAATACTTTGACAGTTAACACATAAATGTATCATAATACTAGCAATTAATGTTTCAAAAAGAAAAAAGAAAATGCTAGACAGTTAATATTTATAAGACAGCTAATTTTAATTATGTCTAATAAAAAGTTTTCCGACTTTAAACTTTTAGTGGTTTCATTAAATGAATATCATTATCTTGGTCAATTCTTTTTGGAAAAAACTAAAACTTTTAAATATATTAATGTATTAAGCTATCCAAACACCCTTAAATAGCCATACCCAACATATCTCTTTCAATAGTCTATGTTCATCTTTAACTAATATAATATTGTTTCTATTTCAAAATTATATTTTTTTGTTAAAAATATTTTACATAACTAATCTCATGTTCAAAAATCTTCAATTAAAAGGTGTATTGATTTTAAATAATTTAATTAATACCAGAATTCAAGTGGCCATAATTAATCGTAAGAAAACATTACCTTAATTACAAAAAATACGTATTTAATACCATTTAAGCAAGAAGATAATAAAAAAAAATAAATAAATAATACAAAACCCCACTCCCAAACACCTAATAATTAATGATGGTAATTATGAAAAAATAAATAAAAGAAAAAAAAGCGGCAGCTGTACCCAAAACCAGAGTCTCCTCCGTTATTTGTTTGTTTCATCGCTCATCGATTTGAGCTAAAACACAAACACAAAGAAGATCGTCAATATTATTATTTGTTACGATCCAAATTCAACCCAATTTGATCGTAGATCGGTAACTCAGCTGCCCCAATTTCACCCCCTTTTGCGCCAATTTCAATCGTTTTGTTTTCCGTTGATTTCCGATCTCGATGTTTTGGGCCAATTCCTTTCTGGGTTTTCATGGGTTTTCGATTATCTGAAATGGGTCGATGAGTTTTTCGAGTTTCTTTGCGGTTTTGCAAAGTTAATTGTGGTATTGGTACTGGTTTAATTAATTATTAAATAATTAATTTGTGGGGTTTTGTTTTGGATGATTTCTGTTGGGAGTAGGGATGGTGGTAGGAAGGGGGGTTTGAGTTTGAGGTATGGTGTTGAAGGTGGACGAGATATGGAGCTTGAAGAAGGAGAGGCTTGTTTTCAGAATAATAATAATAATATTAATACATATAATCATGGTGATGATGATGATGATGATGCTGCAATTGACCCTGATGTTGCTCTCTCTTATCTTGTAAGGAATTTTATTTATTTATTTATAAGTTGTTGTTTTGATTGTTTAGGGTTTGAATTGTGTTGGTTGGTTATTGTTGGATAGTGAATGTGCATTGTTTGAATGGTGTTTGGTGTTATTTATGGTTAGATCTATGTGTTGTGTGTAAGTTGCTTTGTTTTTGGATGTGTGACAGCTTGACTTGATGTTTGTTGTTTGGGGATGTTGGATTTTGTTTCCAGTAAATGTGGATGTATGTGTTCAAGAATACATGTATGTGGATTATGATACAGATGCAGATGCGTGCTTTTATAGTTGTATACCTCGTCATTACGCATTACTGCTTTGTTTTTAGACATGTGGCAAACTTGACTGATGTTTGATGTTTGTTGATGTTGGATTTGGTCCAGTAAATGTGGATGTATGTTTGCAAGGATACATGTGCAGGGATATGTGGATTATGACAGCTATGCGTGCTTATGTCGCAGTGGGTGTGTGCATGATGTCTAAAAATAGTTATGTATAATTGTATTAATTAACATGTTAACTAAACACATATGAATTGAAGCACCTCAGCATTCTTTACTTATTAGTCATAACTAGCAATGATTTGTAGCTTTCATTTTATCATGTATCCATTCTATGATAAAATTTGATGAAAATTGGTCCTCTTCTATGAGATGGTGTATCCATTGTTTGTGGTCAACATTTTGATGATATTTTCAACATCCAAACCGTTTGCGCCTTGCCAATATGATTTGCATATTAAAGTAGAAACTCTAGACATGGATTATTGCTATCTTATTTGAGTTAATTTTATTCTTCAGGAAGGTTAATCCTATATTGTTTTCCCATGTTAATTGCGACATGCAAATCTAATTAGTAGCTATTGTGAAATGTCGTTCCATATTTACCTCTGTAAAGTAGTTTATTGATGGTTGATTGACCTAGAGTCCTAGATAGGGGTATTTAATGACAAAATGTTTTTGTCGGCTTTCCTAATTTGTGTTTACCGTATTTGAACTCTCAGTAAATGATTTTACGTTCATATCGCTTTTTTTCTGATTGCCCTATCGAAACATACGTTTCTTTCTACTTATATACTTCTTATTTCAATCTTTTAAGGACGAAAAACTTCAAGATGTATTGGGACATTTTCAAAAAGATTTTGAAGGCGGTGTTTCGGCTGAAAATTTGGGTAAGAAATCACTGATTGTTGGCAACTCCCGAACTAAAAATGCTGGAATGCTGATTCTAGCATGTGTACTTATTTGCAGGTGCAAAGTTTGGTGGATACGGTTCGTTTTTGCCTGCTTATCAGCGTTCTCCTGCTGGCCCTCCTTCAAAGACACCTCCAAAAGTTCATGTCAACAGTGCATCCCCTAATAATCTGCATCTAGAGGTATTTTTTTTTGATAATCCGTAATTGTTATCGTATTAATAACTCCATTAATACCATAGTTGATGACCGCTTTTATATGTTAGCGGTGTGACCAGTAATCGCGTTTCATTAAATTTGTATAGATATTAATCATAGTTAGATATTAATTATGACTGTTGCGTCAAACATAAATATAAAATCGTTTTTCTAGTGTTTCTTTAAATAAATGTTGGCGCACGCTCTAGTCAGAAATTTTGGATCCTCTTAATATATGTATGTGAGGTTTTCAAGGATAAATTGGGAATTATTGTTATATTAATTATATTGCACAAAGATTCAATTATATTGCTACTATACAGGGTGGTCGACAGCAATCTGTTTCCATATTAAATGCATCTCAAACAACAAGACATGGACAGGCCTTGACTAGCGGTGCACCACCAGCAGCAGCTCCGTCACTACGGGGTCCGCCAATGAACGGTAAAATGAAACAGGACGTACACAGGTCCTCTGTTAGGGCTGCTGACAAATTCACTTCAAATGGTCAACAATCCGTTAACAACTTTGGTAACACTTGTGACCAAAAGTCACTAAAGCTCCGAATCAAAGTTGGCTCTGATAACTTGTCCGCTAGAAAAAATGCTGAAATTTACAGTGGACTTGGACTTGATGTATCTCCTTCATCTTCATTTGAAGCCAGTCCTGTAAATAGTGATGATTTATGTCATGTGCCTAATGACATCCCTTGTGAGGAATCCCCTACTAGTATTCTTGAGGTTGGTAAATGTTTTTATGTTTTTATTTATTTCCTTTTCTCTGGCAATGATGAAATGGACTTTGTTAGGTGGTCTGAGCAACGGGTCAAACATATCCTGGTCAAAACTTAGCATGCCATTTGTAAATACCTATCGTGATGAAACGGCCTTGCTGTGTTAACCCTTCTAAACATCTTTTTTTCACTTTTTGTTGGTACTTTTAGATTTATTATTTTTTATTTTGTTTTCATACAAAATGTATTAAAAGAAATAAATATCCCTAATTTAACGGTAAAAATTGGATCGCATTAACGAAGTTGATGAAAATGGCAAGTTTTAGAAACCAGAAGGATAGCCAAGGGAACAACAATTTTTTAGATAAAAGTGGTGAAAGTGATCAAACCACATGGACCAAAATGACGGTTCCCTCTTAAAATAATAATGTGTTTTTTTCCCCTTAACTAAATTTCTTTAAAAGGCGTATTTTTTTACTTGTTTGACCCGTTTGAACACAATGCAACTCAGATGAACCCATACTTAGGTTAACCCTTGAAAATTTCCGAGTCTTGTTTTTATTATGTGAAATTTCTTAAAGATAAGAAATTTATTTTGATCTTGTAACAGATGATGACATCATTTCCAGTTCTAGGGGGTTTACTATTATCTCCCCTTCCATATGATCTCTTGCACTTGAATGAAAAAGAAAAACGGGAGGATAGTAGTTGTGGGTCCGTACATAAAAGAAGCCAAGAAAGCACCTTTACAGTCAATAAGTCAGATTCTAAAATTGATCAAAATGAGAAAAAGCCAAAAGCTGAAGATAATTTTGCATCGGTGCAACCGATAAATGGCATTAGCAGTGTAAAGAAAGAAGAATCATTGGATTTCAGAAAAGGTGACGCCTATAAGGGTGAACCATCTGATATACCAAAAGAAGAACCTTTGGGTTCGGTTTTCATCCATGATGACATTCGGGTCGAGAAGCCTATTAAAAAGGATAATCTGGTTGGAGATGCAAGTTCTGATGAAAAGTTTGTAGCGTTTTCTGCAAAAGCTGATTCAGATGTTTCTAAAAGTAGTAAAGTTCTTCCTTCAAAGCAGATGCTTGCTCAAAAAGCTACATCACATGAAAAAGATGGCGTGAAGATGGTGACATCGTCTTCCGGAAGCAAAAAGAAGTCAAAAGGAAGCCAGAGTTTGGAAAATGGAAATGGTCTAAAGAATGATAATTCCTCATCTAAAAATAAAAACAGTTACGGGTCCAAGTCGGAAGGCCCTAAAAGCAATACTGGGAAGGTGAGAGAAACATATAAAGATTTCTTTGGTGAACTTGATCCGGAACTTGAAGACGGTGATGACGTGGCATTGGAGGACAAGCCTTTTGGGGACAAACCAAAGGACTACAGAGATACTGAAAAGGGTACTCAAGAAAGTGACGTTTTTTCAAAAGAGAGATTAAATGGAAAAAATGATCCGAAACCATCTTCGTTAGTTTATCCAGCAGTGGGCCCGACAGGCCTGGGCCCACCCACAATAGGAAATAATGGGCCTGTCACTGATACAGCTGCTGCAACAGTACCTGCTGTAGTTAATGAAGATTGGGTTTGTTGTGACAAATGTGAGAAATGGAGGCTTCTTCCACTTGGTGTTAATCCGGGCAGCCTTCCTGAGAAGTGGCTCTGTAGCATGCTTGATTGGCTGTAAGTTTCTTTCTTTTTTTTTTGTTTTTTTTTTGTTGTAAAGTGAGATTTTGAGTAGGTTCCATAGTGGGTCCAGGTCAAAACAGTATGTGTTGCTGGTCAACACCTTTTCTTTTCCATTTTCTGTTGATTTTTATAAATTATTATTTTATTAAATACGATTATGAAGACAATAAATACTATGTAACTAATTATCTATTTTTCTTAGAAAATTTTAAATAAGCATCTTTTCATCAAAAACTTTCATTTCCTGATATACTTTATTGTTTTGTCAAATCTATAGGCCTGGAATGAATCGGTGCAGTATCAGTCAAGAGGAGACAACAAAGGCCATGACCACCCATTTTCCCGGGCCTGCACCTACGATTCATGGTATTCAACCCGGTGGACTACAACCAGGACCTGTGCCGGCTGAGCCATTGCACCCTGATCAAAGACACCAACCTTTCGGTCCACAATCTGGTATAAAGAAAAAACATGGAATAAAAGATTTGTCAAATGAAGTGAAGCAGGAGAGACCCTCATTGTCTTCTAATTCTACAAAAAGGAATCTTCAAACATCGAGTAAAACTAAGAGCGTGAATGATGCAAACCAGTCCGCTGTTGTAAATGAAGTAGAGTTTCAAGATTCGGGGCATTCTAGTAGCTTGATGGCAGAAAAACACAGATTGAAGCACAAAGAGAAGAAAATACGTGAAAATTTTGTGGATGAAGGTATTCTTTTTGTAGTTGACTTTGACCTTTTTTTGTATGTTAAACTTCGACCCCTTTACCTGCAAATGGGTTGATTTAGGTTATTATAAGTTTTTTTTTTCATCTTCAACATGTCAAACGAGTTAAGTTTTAAGATTTGAGTAAAAAGGAAACGTGTCGAATAGTTCCGTTCATATATTATACATTGGTTTTTATAAAATTAAAGGGGGGGTTTGCGGGTCAGGTCAGCCCGATTAACTCGTGCTAAAAATGACTCATTTTGGCCCCCCCAAATTTTGCCATCTGTATGTGTATGCTTTCTTGAGTTTCTTATCATCAAGTGTATAATGTCTAATTTAACGGTTCTATCCTTGCACAGGCAATAACGCTCTTCAGTTAAAGTCTAAGAACAAGAGAGAGACTAGTCATGATAATTCTAGAGATTCCAAAAAAGTGAAAACGGATGTTAATCACGGGCCCAACAAAGATCGGGCTTTTGACCATGATGGAGCAGTCTCTAAAACAATTAACAACACCTCCATTAATGATTTGCCTTCAAGAAAAGACCGCCAGAAATTTGATGACAACTCGAAAGATTCCAAATCTAACTCAAAAGTTTTAGTTTCAAATCTTAAACATCTATATGAAACTTCGCATGAAAGAGATCTTGTTAAGAAAAGGAAATCTCATGAATTTGATGATAATGCGCAAGTAGAAGGAACGAGCGAAAATGGGCAGAGAAAAGGTAAAAAGATAAAAATGCCCGACACCCGGGAGGAAGAAAAAGGTAGATTATTGGCTGCTGCTACTTCAAGCTCTTCTAAGGTTTCTGGTTCTCATAAGACTAAAGCCAACAACCATGAAGCAAAAGGGTCACCTGTGGAGTCGGTTTCTTCATCTCCTTTAAGGATTTTGAATCCCGATAAACTTACATCTTCTAGAAGAAATATTGGAAGTGTTGATAATTCTCAAGATCTTAAAAAAGATTTTGAGGATGATAGAGGAAATTACAAATCAAGCATTTTCAAGAAGGAATTAGATGTAGCAGAATCTTTAGATAAGGGTGTACCTTCTCTTGAATTTGAATCACCAGGGGCAAAGTCGTCAATTCAAGGAGAAAGAAAGAATGATGATCCATCTCCCTCCAGCGGATCCCGTTCAAGGAAAAACGGGAAAGGATCTTCTTCAAGATCTAAAGAAAAAAATCGGAGTTCTAAATCTGATATTGAGAAGATCAATCTTAAAACATCTGAACGTTTGACTGAAACTTCAGATGCTGAAAAGTCAAAGGGGGGACAAAATAGACCGCCAGATAAAGTTGATAACAAACCATCTGTTAATCCCATTAAAGCTGAAAAAGGGTCTGCTTTAAAGAAAGAATCTTCTGGAAAACCGGTCTCGATTCAAGATGTTAAGCAGAATAATACGCCAATTGGACGGGACAGAGAAAAAGTTTCAAAATGGGATGTTACGGTAAAAGGAAAACCGCACTCGTTACCACCATCTGGTAAAAGTCAAAGCGAGTCAACGCGTCCTCCCCAACCTGTTGTAGGTTCTCAGAAAGATAATGTGGGAAATAGGTTACTAAATGATGGCGTTGAAGGCAGTGATGCATTGAAATCTATCAAACAGAAAAAGAAAGATGAAAACCAGAACGGGAATCAGTCAGTGAGTATAAGACATCCTACACCGAGTGTACATAAAGGAACCCCGAGCCCACTCAGACGGGAATCATCAAGTCAGGCTGCAAGTGCTATAAAAGAGGCCAAAGCTCTTAAACACATGGCTGATCGTCTCAAGGTTTTTAGCATTTCTTTTTTCGGTTATCATAATTTTATTTAGGTGATGGTTGATTTAAACTAACTGTTTTTTTACAGAATTCTGGAGAAAATCAGGAGAGTAACTCACTTTATTTTCAAGCAGTGTTAAAGTTTCTTTACGGGTCATCTTTATTAGAATCTAGTTATACCGAAAGTGGCAAACACGGTGATATGATTCAGTCAATGAGCATGTATGGTAGCACTGCAAAACTTTGCGAGTAAGTGATATCGGCAATTCAATTCCAATTTAATAGATTTTAATTGAAAATAAAGGGCATGATGACGGAAATATGATGATGCTCTAGTTAACCCTAATTAAGTTATCTTATCAAATCAAACATACTAAATCATATCTCATAATCTCCATAAAATCTCCATTTATGGAGATAATTTAATCATGGATATACTATCATTACATGTTTTAACATTAATGTGATTAATTACTAGGTATGTTGCTCATGAATATGAGAAGGTAAAAGAAATGGCAGCCGCAGCGCTGGCCTACAAATTAGCTGAGGTGGCATACTTAAAGGTGGTTTATTCTTCACATACAAGTGCTTCAAAAGATAGGCAGGAGTTGCAAACATCTCTCCAAATAGGTCCTACAGGTATATTTATTTTATTTTTCTTTTTAATATATATTTGTAATAGATACAAATTTATAATTTGTATTTGTAGGTGAATCTCCGTCTTCATCTGCTTCTGATATTGATAACCTGAACAACCCAGCTGCTGTTGACAAAAATGCCCTTGCCAAGGGGGTTAATGATCCTCAAGCTGCTGGAAATCATGTAATTGCTGCTCGGATTAAACCTAACTTTTTGCGGATTCTTAACTTTGTAAGTGCACTCTAGAAAATTAATTAATTATTTGATTTGATTCGTTTTGAACAATATTAAAAACTCCCGTCTGAACCGAGCTGATTTTGACACATCAACCGACATTGATTATTTATAGCTTTTTTGGCATCTCACATTTGAAATCTTGCAGGCACAAGATGTTAACTTTGCAATGGAAGCTTCTAGAAGATCTCAGATTGCATATGCAGCTTGTGGTTCGCAACTGGAACATTCCCACCATAAAGAAATAATCAAACCGGCTCTTGATTTCCATTTTCAAGACGTTGAAGGATTGCTACAACTCGTGCGCGTGGCAATGGAAGTAATTAGCACATGATTTCGGGTGGGATGAAAAAAATTAAATGGATATATCAACTATATATCGCGTGTTTATTGATTATATTAGATGTTGGGGATTTGCAAACAAATGGTGGATTAGTTTTTGTACAAGTGTACAGTATTAGTTAAACTGCATTACTTTTCTGATACGAATAAGGACCCGTGATCCAATTCTGATCAAATAAAAGTTGCAGATTAAAGATTTTGATGAGATTAGTGAAGGTTGTTAATTTGTTATCTTGTTTGGAAGCATTGACATCAAGTTTGTCTTTTGAGGTACGTTGACTTTTTTTACATACTTTTTGACTTTCTGTTGTAAAATATTAACTGTCAGTTTGGTTTGGTGTGGTTGCAGTTGATTGTTCTGTATATAAGGAGTTAGAATAGATTTAGCAGTGATAGAAATCATTAAAGAAATACTTACTGCAGCCTGAGGATGGTGTAACAGGTGAAATTTCACTCTATTTAATTTCATTGTAACTTCTTTTTATAACTTAAGTGTATTATAAATATTTATGCCTATTTTACTGATTTTTTAAAATTTTTTTGTTCAGATGAATGATGGAGAAATGCCTTGATGATGATGATGAATTTTTATGTCAATTTTTTTTCTTTTTTTTGGTTGCTTGTTATATTGAGGGACCCACCATGTGGACCTTGGAAATTTATATGTATGAGAAAATGACATTGATGGTTAGTACTTTTGAAACCTTTGTTTTATGTGAATCTAATGAGAAAACGTTTCGGCACATTATTTGTTTTTGAGACTAAATTACAAAGATAGTCCCATATGTTCAGCATTATTGTTAATTACACTTTCCGCCATTGGTTACCCTTTTAACGGACGCGTGCAAAGGTTCCCTCGGCTGGACGAAGATTGGCCCACCCGTCGAGCAGGGACAAAAGTTGGTTTTGGTGGGGTGCCGAGTGGAAGGGTCGTTGCTCAACGAGTAAAAGTTATTCTAGGGATAGCGGGCTTGTCTTCCCCAAGAGCTCACATTGATGGGAAGGTTTGAGGTTTGGCACCTCAGTGTCGACTCTTTACCACCAAGGTTGTAGCATGTTTCAAGGGTTGGATTATTTGTCCATTAAAGTAGTACGTGAATGACAATGATAAAAGATTAGAAGGTTTAAAATGATCCAATTACAATAGAGAGACAGGTAAGCGGGCAACAATCTGCGTTGTCACCCCATTTTGAATGACAAATCCGATCCTACTGAAAACAAAGTTATCGCTCTTCGGCGCTGATGATTTACTGTGCATGACTCTTCCCATTACAATAGAGGCGTGTGACCGGACAAGCTGCGCCGCCACCCTTTTGAATGGCAAATCCGATCATACTGAAAACAAAGTTATTGTTCTTCAGCGTGTATGAGTTACTGTGCATGACTCGTTGAACTCTCTTCGGAAACGTAGCAACATCGGGGGCAAGTGACCCAAATGTATCGAAAACAAAAGGAATGAAAGCGTGTTGAATCTCGACACAAGTCTTCTCGTGCTTAGCATGTTTCCTAATTCTGCCTTAACACGACCTGCCTAGAAACAAACCTGGTGTCCCTAAGGCTGACAACAGGGGGCACTCCAGTAAGGTCCATAAAAGCATCCCCCCCGGCCCATTCAAACACAAGAATGTCCGCTGGTCGGAGAGTAGACCTTCCTCCGCGTGGATCCCACATTAAATTCACAGGAGCCTATATTTTACCGAGATGCCCGCTCGTTTTAACACACCACAAAGGACATCCCTGACCAAATCATGTCTATATTTAAAACTCCGAGAGTTCTTTGCAATGAACCGCATGCTCATCAAAATTATCTAAACAAACTTTACAGCAGATCGGGCAGAACTCATCAATTGGGAACAGGGGGTCATTAAATGATGTTTAAGAATGGCCCGGTACTCCGCTACTGACATGTGCTGCCTAACCCTTCTGATGTGGTCAAAAATATACATATTATTATATAAATATTTCATACACATTTGAGCTAAATTTGATTTATTATTAACCTAGGTGACTCATATTTAAAGTTTAAAAATTCCAAGTGACAACGACCAAACCGAGTTATTACCTAAATATGAGATAAAAGATATATTAAGATTATAATAAGCATGCATAATATTACTCACGATAATTCATATTAATTCACCTAACATAATTTATATAAATAGTAATTTGCTCAAAATATATGTTATCTTAATTTTGTTTTATTTTCATTCATAGATGCATATATGTTTGGAGTATTTTAAGTTCATGTTAAAATTTGATTATATGTTGAATTATTATGTGACAACATCAGATTGTGACATCTAAGCAAAAGGCAAGAATGAATATTCAATTAACGGGCTTTGGGGCCCACCAAGTGAAAATCCATTCAAGATTATAGTCACCGTCATATATGATCACATTTGAATATAAAAGGAAGGAACTTAGGTTTACGAGGCAGCCTCTTGAGATAGAAGGAAGTGATTAGGAGCTGCAAGTTTTGGAAAAAGAGGCAGCCTAAACAAGAGAAAACGAAAAGAGGAAAGCCGTTGGTTTGAGCAGAGAGCGTCCGGGTTTAACACTTACTCATTCAAAAAATATTATTATTCGGTTTGAATTTATTATTTTTGTCATGAATTTATTATTTGAAACTATTTATTTTATTTTGTTTTTGAGTATGTTTGTTGGCTAAACCCTTAGACTTTCTAGGCATATGATGAACCATTGTTGACGTTTGATTTTATTTGGGATTTGCTTTTTATTATGGGTTTATAAATCAGTAAAGACTTTAATATTATTTATTTCATTCATATGTGTGTTTGGTTTTATTTGGTGAATTTTATTGTTCACAGAGTCTTTTGGTGATTGTTTGCCATAATAGGATTCTGTTAGGCCATTTACTGTGTGTTTTTGATTAGTTTATGATTGATTTATAATAAGATCATAGAAACAATATTATTAATCAAATAAATAAAAGTGTGCTGGTAACCTAAAAGTTGTAAGGTGATAGGTTATTTAATAGGTCTTGGATTTAGTTTTTCGTAAGGAGCCCGTCTAGGTTTGATTTTTCAACTTTGTCTATTAATGTCGAATGAATTTATTAACCTGCCTTTGATTTCCGCGCTGTAAGGTAGGATTTCGTATAAAGGTACTCGTTCATAATTAATTAGATAACTGTAAGGAAGTTTAATATTAAAATCGGTGTTCTTAAGAATTTACTAGAAATCCATAGGTGTCTTCTTGAGAAGGGTCAGGGGTCCTGTTCGGGTTTTCTTTTAAATGATTATTTTATGACCCCGGTTCCATAACGAAGCATTTTCCGATTATTTGATAACTGAACTTTGGGGATTCTAGCCTAGGTGGTTTTTCATCGTCATTTGTTTTCAAATTACTTTAATTGTTTTTTGTTTATTTTAATTGTTTTTCTTAATTAGTTTCACTAAACCCCCCTCAAAATAATAATAAATAAATAGTCGTGTCTCTAGTTAAGTCTAATTTAGCTAGTTTACGTAATTTAAAAAGTCTCGTGGGTTTGATATCCGGACTTACTTAGCTGTACTAGAATCGACCGGTTCACTTGCCGGTTAGTAGTTTGTCGAGTTTAAGAGTCTAGAATTATTACTTAGTGTCTAGATTAACGTAATTTTAGTTAATAAATTTATAACTACTTTTTGCACATCACCTTCGATGGGGGTGGCGGCCAAGAAGTCTTGAGCATAAGGAGCCTGAAGACATTCAAACACCGCTCTCTGATGATTGGATATGCAAAACTTTTTCCCCAAACTGTGGACGATTTTACTATAAAGGGCACCCACCAAAGCATTTTGTGCTTTAGGAGGAGGTGTCCTTATTAGCGAGTCCGCTAAGATCAAGATCGGAATCTAACCCATCAACACCACAATCTCGTAAAATGTGGTCCTGTACGTGAATTGGGTTCAGAATATTATGAGACAATTCGGTCCATATGTGACATTTGAGCCAAAACCATGTACACCCTAATATACAGTTACCGATTTAATGATTAAACGCTTATTACGTGACGATCAAACGATTAACTGAACGGGTCTGGTTATGACCTAAATATCCCGGGGGGGCATCTATAAGTGATATACGATTAATATAAGCTAATATATTAGTATTATGACCTTAGTTCGATAGCAAACAAGTTAAACGAAAACATGCTCATTTAACTACCCGCTATAGATTTAAACGCGAAAGATAGTTACAAACCAAGCATTATATCATCCGATAAGCCGAAAAAGATTTACCAAACACTTATTTGAAATGTTTTAAGCGATCCGTGAAAATATTTTCGAATTTTGCAAACGTATAGTATGTTTTTATAAATTTACACAAAAATAGCCGAAAAACACTCGTTTTCGCACTGTTTGTCGTACCCGCTATATTTTTCGCATCAAAAACCGAACCCAAAATAAACTTGGACTCGGGATTTAACGTTCAAGCACGTAAAACGAAATTATTGGACCAAATTTGGGCCCAAAAAGGGCCCAACATGCTCCCGGTCGCCAAAAGGGGAAAACCCCACCTTTAAGTTTCTTTTAATATATCTTATGTATTAAGATATTTTGGCATCAAAAAAATCATCAAAAATCTGGATAGCACTGCTGTGTTCTTCATAGAAGTATAAACTCAAGGTAATTTTTCATTTTAAGCAAGTTTTTCAACTTGTTAATTATGTTTAATTTCATATAAACATAGTTTAATTACCAAAAATCACATCAAGCCATGCAAAAACCCTAAAAATTGTCCAAAAACATTTTATGATCATACAAATGGTTAGAAAACTGTTTTGATAAGTTTTTTTGGCCATAAACACGGATTAAAGGGTTTAAACGACGTTTTTACGGTTCAAAAGTTCGGATTAAAGCCCTAACTGAAACCCTAAGTTTCAAGGCTGTTATGTTGATGATTCATGCTTGGTTTGTGATTTAGGACCTGTACTTAGACTATATAGAAGCACGAGAACCCGGAAATTGGATTAA
The DNA here is from genome assembly GCF_021521415.1 of Bidens hawaiensis. Classification (NCBI taxonomy): domain Eukaryota; kingdom Viridiplantae; phylum Streptophyta; class Magnoliopsida; order Asterales; family Asteraceae; genus Bidens; species Bidens hawaiensis. The sequence goes on from NW_027506509.1 coordinate 50,979, forward strand.
GAGTGCGAAAACCGCAAAGGTAACGTCGAATTGCTCGATTAGGGGTTGTTTAGGATTCGATTGTGATGTTCATATTGTTAGGTTATAAAATTTTTCAGGGACTTAAGGGACAATATGAGTGAGTCCTTGTCGAAATTTGGTAATTTTTCGACCATCCGAGAATATTTGGCGAATTTATTACCAAATTGGGGCGTTTATTTGGGAAAAATAGTTAAGATGCTTGAAAAATTATGAAAGTTTGTGAGAAACTCAGATTTGGTATATTATGATCACATATGAAATTTGGGGTCATTTAGAAAACCCTAAGTATGTTTTGTGTATTTGCGTTTATTTAAATTTTCATAGTCGTTTTTGGCTCGAAAAGGATATTTAGCAAGATTGTTAGAGTTTGGAATTTTTCCAGCTTATTTTGGGATATATTTTGGTCACTCAAAAATTTTTGTGGATTTTTCGGAAATTGTTTGGTATAAACGGACGATTTTCGGGCTAAATATAAGAGATAAAATGAATTTTTATAAATTAATAAATCAGTAAATAATTTCAGAAATATTTTTATAAAAATATACATATTTTATTTGATAAGTGGCTAAAGTTTCATAATTTAATGATTAACGGTTAATTAATTATGCTAATTTGAAGATTAAATAAATTCAATTCTGATAAAAACCGGCACGTTCGTGATTAACGAACCTGCCGGAATATCAGAACACCAAGAGTGATCAAAAATCATATTTTTGGATTAATTAAGTAAAAACGAACCTTTTTATGAGAAACTTGGACAATCTGGATAGATCGTGCGCGTTTCTCCTCAAATCAAACTGAATAAACGGAAACGGGCCCCGTAGAGAATCCGAAACCCCAATGTGTGATCTTTCTTTAAAACTCAATCATTTTATCGACCAACACATTTACCCAAGCTTACTTCCCCATAACTTTTTTTTGAACGCATAAACGAACAACTTGGCCTAGCTGGGAAAACGGGGAAACTGAGCCAAGTTCAGTTTTAAGTATTAGACATTGAACAACATCACAATCTAAGCCTACTGATACTTTCTGGATGTAACAGTTATATCCAGACTAGCTATACAGCCCGATTTAGTATTGAGATTATAATAATATTAAAATATTAATATTATTATAATATTAATTATAGGGACATGTGATTACGAGTCAAGCAAAACCTGAACTGTCGCGCTACTGAATCCCTATTAAACCGTGAGTTTCATGACCCCACTTTTAAACTGCTTTTACGAACTTTTGGGGTGAAAAACATGTTGATACATATCTATATATACTCCATTCCAAATTTGATTCGAATCAAACGATCCGCGGCTGCCAATATATCTCTCGGTAACAAAAATGTAAACTATTTGATGATGGGAATTATCTAAGTGCTAACACACAAAAGTCCCCACTAACACAGTGGTTAACTTCGGGCCGGTGGCTTGTGAATAGTATTATTGGTTTGACAAACTCAGGCGGGGCCAGCACGGTTTGCTGAGACATTATCCCGTTTGCACATGACCATAATTATGCAAACACGCTATGTAGTGTTAGACATAGCTACTCGGGGAATGTTGTGGGCGGAAAGGGGGCCACATGGTTGATTGAGCGTGGGAAATGGAGGCACGCAGCACAAACAGTCAAGGCTTTACTGTAGCTTAGCATAATTACATCATAAACATACAAACAAACGTAGTTGCGAACGTACATACATACATACTTGCATATTTACAAACTGTGATTGTTGTACGCACAATTGATTTCTTGAAACTCGTGAAACTCACAAACTATTTGTAGTTGACCCATTTTAACATGTTTTTCAGGTACTGGATTGGATTAGAAAGTCAATGTGCTACGTGTTTGACTTGCGATCAATGCTGGGTGAATTGATGCAAGTGTGCTGGTAAGAAGTAAAGTCGCTTAACGGGCTGAATTTAGTTTGTATCACTTAGTTGTAAACAAAGTTAGATCGATGTAAAATATTGTAAACTAGTTTGTATTGTTCTTTATAAACAATGTGGTTGATACCAATGGTGTCTGTTACATTTCCGCTTTACGCTTCCGCAAATCGCTCAACGGGGTGTGACACCATATCTGGGGTAGAATATTGAGAGGACATTTCCTTAGTATGAGAGGACCGGGAAGGACGCACCTCTAATGTACTAGTTATCGTACCTGATGTATATAAATTTATACATCTTGTCGGCACTAAAATATCTTCAAATAAGAGTAACGTCGGCAATTATATTAGAATAAATAACCACTAATGCTTATAATTTCTATCTCTAGGTAAATATAACCTTAAAGAATAAAACGAGCTATAAACGAAAAAAAAACGGTGAAAACAGACTCAACACACCCCATAGTGAAAACAGACTTGACACACCCCATGGTAGGGGTGTTCTTCGGGTTATTTATTCGGGTTTCGGGTTGTTCGGATCGGGTTGTTCTGGTTTGAGCTTAAAACAAATTGACCCAAGAACCGACCCAAATAAGTTCGGTTTGTTTGGGTTTCGGGTTATACGGTTCGGGTAAATTCGGGTTGGGTTTCGGGTTCAACAAATTAAAAAAAAGTTCTACCTTTAACAATATCATAAATTAAAAAAGCATATTCCAAGCCGTTATAAAACCATAATATACAGTCATATTCAACAATAGCATATATTATTTAGCAAAATATGAAATTGATCATACAAGAATGCATTAGACGAGATGAAGGAGTGTTGTAGCTTGTGGATTAATACTTGTATAGTTGTATAGATTGAAGAAACATGCCTAATAAATATTGGCTTAAATATTATATTATTTAAGTTTTTGAATTGAAGATACATTCTCCGCATGCTTTATGGTCATTAATACATTGGGATGTGATAGATCCAATATTAATTGGAGTCTTGAGAACAACCGAACAAGAATACATAAGGTCACTGTGCTACTTTACTGCTAAACTACCCTATAAAATTAGGGATACATGCATCGATGTATTATACTTCGGGTTATTCGGGTCAACCCAAATCTGGGTATTTCAACCCAAATACCGACCCGAATATTTTATCTCGAGTTCGAGTTAGGAGTTTAATCGGTTCGAGTGAATTCGGGTTGGGTTATTTGGGTCTCGGGTCACTTCGGTTCGGGTTTGTTATTCGGATACAGTTAAAAAACACGCCCTACCCGATGGTGAATCAAGGCATGACCATGTTAAGAACATATGAAGAATAAACAAAAATCAGGAAGTGAAAACATGGGTATGTTAATCCCAACACACCTCATGTTAGCAAGAACAAGAGAAAAATACAAAATAGAAGATTCTGAAATTCAACATGGTCATGTTATCCTCAACACACCCCATGTTGAAAGTACAAGAGAAAAAGACAAATCTGGACTCTTCTGACCTCACCACAACCGTGTTTAGACTCACCACGGTCGTGTTCACTTCCCTGTTGTACCATCTAACAACGATCATTAATTACAACAAGACAAAATGGTCACCATGGTTGTGTTAAGGGTTCAGCCTATAAATTGAATGCTCATCCATCACATTCAATACACCCATCTACACCAAACATCACATTAAATTCTCTTCAACCCCCCCCCCCCCTCTCCACCATTAATAAAAGAATTATCCCATTCATCCAACCTTTGAGATCAAGGAGATTAAGCTCTTGAAAGAAGTCATTAGCATCAAAGATTAGTCATCAAAATTGGTTAGATTGTTATAATTTGATCATGTTTGTATCTATTACTTGATTTATAACATTATGCTTACTATTGGCTAAACTGTCATAGTTTCATCCTGGTTTATAATGATTCTTAATTGAAGTTTAAAAATGTTGGTTAAACATGTGATCGGTTTATAATAAGTAAATGTTATATTGTAATTATCACTTAATGAGGAATGTTAAAATACTCTTAAAATATACCCCAAGTGCCGAGCTTGACAATAAGCCGAGGAATTGCTAGTATTGTGAGGCCTTGGTTATAAACTTTAAAAGAGACACCAAGTACCGAGCTTGATGATAAGCCGGGGAACTGCCACTCTTGTAAGGACTTGGTTAAGAAAAAAACATAAATCCTAATATGAACATGGGCCAAATGAAGTGTTAGTAGTAATTAATCATCTTAAAATGGGAATGATTCGCAATGTTGTGAAAATGGATTGTTGACATTCTTCCACTGAAATTGGTTAATTACTTGTTAAGTGAGTTTGCAACATAACCAATTTTAAACAACTATTGGGTGGTTATTACATGAGTTCTATAATTATCCAAGAGTTGTGCGAGTTAATATTTGGTAACTCAAGGTTGATCCTTTACAACTTAACTAATCTTAATTGGTATTTTAAGTATAATACAAAGGTTATTTTTACCAAAATATCAAGGATAATTCACTTAGTAATTTAAGGGATTGTCTAATTTTTAAAGTTATCTTATAAATACCTTTTATAAACTGCATGCTTACATAAAATGATGTTTTAGTGGAGATTATGAAGTTATGCATATCTCTTTTTTTAATTATCATGGAATAACATGACTTAGGAATAAGGTGTTATTCCCACTTTTAATCACCATAGCAAGCTCACATCACATGTTTACTAACTAATTGTTAAACCAAGTTGTAAGGCCCCGATCCTGGTGCCTTACATTGGGTGTTGGATTTACTCATAAACACAGTTCTAAATATCAGAGTGAATTAAAACTTTTGCGGAATAATTAAAAGTCAACCATTCAATACAGAACATTCAAATTTTGTCTTTAAACATAACATAACACATCATATTAAAACATCATAGCACTTCTTCTTCAGATGTCAACCTTTTCAGATCATCCCTTGTGTCCCTTTAAGCCAGATGCTTTAACTTATTTTCATGCGTGCATACTAAAAGTTAGCTACGCTGAGTGAGTTCCAGTTAATCAGGCAACATACATTACATTCACATACTTACATAAACGCATCCGAAGATACATATTACATACTTAACCTGCTTACCTTTCATTCATAGATACTTACATACATTCATACTTTCATATTTTCATAATTTTATTCTTTCTTGCTTTAACTTACTAGTACATACATAATTATCACTACGTTTTAAAGAGCATTTCGCCATACTTCCTCGGATATTATTAAGGTCCGGTTCCCTTATGCCTCGGATATTATTGGGGGACCGTTCCCTTCTGCCTCGGATATTATTAGAGTCCGGTTCCCTTCTGTCTCAGATATTATAAGAGTATGGTTCCCTTTTGCCTCGGATATTATTAGGGTCCGGTTCCCTTTTGTTTGTATCATACAACCATACAATCATACATCCATACATACTTTTAGTTATATATTTTCATATACATCTACGTACATACCCTTAACTCTTTATATATCACTCGAGTATTATTTATAAACATTCATATAGCATACACTTATCACTTAAGGTAAGTGTATTAACTAAACAAATAGGAGTATGCACACAACCCCGAAAAACGTAACAGAGAAGAGGGGCTAGAAACTCACCTCTATCCTGTTTTTCTTGGAGTTAATGGTAACACCTATTTTCAGCTGGGTATGGATAATTGTGTAACAAATAACAAGCATCACTTAACTACTCCTAATCAGATCATATTTCTAGGTTAGTGAAGCCCCTAACGAACGGGGGTTCGGGGGCAGCGCCCCTGGTAGCGGGGTCCTAAGGGCGACAACCCCTGGCTGGAAAATTTTAACAAAATTCGGGGGCAGCGCCCCTGGTAGCGGGGTCCTAAAGGCGACAAACCTTGGCTGGAAAATTTTTATTTTTGTTAATAAGTCTTTACTAAAAATTCATCAGAAAATCAACTTTTTAAACGAATCGAATAAAATCCCAAACGAATCAATTTAAATCCCAAACGAATTGAATCGAATTCCAAAACAAATCGAGTCGAATCTCAAACGAATCGAATTGCATTCCGAAGTGAATCGAGTTCCTCCGAATATGATTCGAATCTGGTTTTCGTGGCTTTCAGCTATACTCGTTTTTCTATCATCCCTTAAGGTTCGTTTTACTACTACGATGAGTTCTGGGTCATAACAACTTCTCCTTCTTGCTTTAACAGGGTCTAAACGTCAACCATTCGTCCTGTCTCGCACCCTTAAATCGTTTACTGTAAAGTTGATGTTTTTCCAACACTACATGTTCCGATTCATCAGCCTACCAAGGCTTTTGGCAAACTGACATGAAATACATAACCTTTAAACTAAAAACTTACCTCTTTTGGTTCAGGTTAGAGTCTAGACGCAGATCTGGATGCGTTTCTTACTTCGGATCTGATTCAGTACTCGGATCTGGGTGTGTTACTAGTTGTTCGGTGTTTCTTGGTCACAAAATCTACCCTCCTTTAGCTCGGATTTGGGTCCGGGTTTGAAGGAGAGTGTTTATGTGTGTTTTTGAGTGTGGAGGCAAGATGGTGGAAATGAGGATTTTAGGGTTTATGGAAGGTTTAAGGGTGTTTGAATACCCCTAAGCTTATAGACCTTAATGTGACATTTGAGCCAAAACAAGGTACACCTCAGTACGTATTTACCGATTAAGCAAATAAACGCCTTTTGCGTAAGTCGGGTTATGACCCAGATATCTCGGGGGGGGGGGGGGCATCTATAAGTGATATACGATCTATACAAGCTAAAATATTAGAAATATGGCCTTATTTTGATAGCAAACAAGTTAAACGAAAATATGCTCGTTTAACTACCCGCTATAGATTTAAACGCAAAAGATAGCTACAAACCAAGCATTGTATCATCCGTTAAGCCGAAAAAGACTTACCAAACACTTATTTGAAATGTTTTAAGCGATCCGTGAAAATATTTTTGATTTTTACAAACATATAGTATGTTTTATAATTTTACACAAAACTAGCCGAAAAACACTTGTTTTCGCGCTGTTTAACGCATCCGATAAGTTTTTCGCGCCAAAAACCGAACCCGAACTAAATTTGGACCAGGATTTTCGTATTTGGGCTTGAGAAATCAGAAACTTGGGCCAAAATGGGCCCAAGGTGGGCCCATGAAGCTCCGATCGCAAACAGCAGCCCCCCCCCTTTATTCTTTCACATATAAACTAGATCCAAGATATTTTCAACCTCATTTTCTTGAAAACTCTGGACATAACTTCTGATCCAGCCAAAAACCTTCAAACCCTAAGGTTATGGGCTTAAATAAGTAGCTTTTGTACTTGTTTAAACTTATTTAATACCATAAAAACATGTCTTGGTTACTAAAAATCATTCCTAACCGTGTAAAAATCCTAAAAATGGTCCATAAATATGCTTTGATCATACACATGGTAAGGAACCTGTTATGATAGTTTTTTTGGCCATAAACACGGATTAAAGGGTTGAAACGGCGTTTTTACGGTTCAAAAGTTAGTTTTTGTGCACTAGCCGAAACACTAATTAAGGGCTGTTATGTTGATGAAATATTGCTTGGTTTGTGATATAGGACTTGTACCTAGCTTTCTTAGAAGCACAAGAACCTGAAAACTTGATTAAAAAGTCGGAAACGAGCCAAACCCGCTAAGGTAATGCCGAAACACTCGCTTACGGGCTATTTAGGTTAATTTTGTTATGTGCATATTTTTAGGACTTGCAGGGACATCAGAGACCATGTCAATGAGTCCCTGTTCAAATTCGGTATTTTTTCGACCATCTGAGAATATTTGGCGAATTTATTACCGAATTAGGACGTTTATTTGGGAAAAATAGCTAAAACAATTCAAAAATTATGAAATTTTTCTGGAAACTCAGATTTGATGTATTTTGATCACATATGAATTTTGGAATCATTTGGAGAAGTTTAAAGGTATTTTGTTTATTTGCGTTCGTGTGAGTTTTTACAGTTGAATTTGGGCCGAAAAGAATATTGCATGAGCTTTTTACATTATGGAATTGATACAGGTTGTTTTGGGACATTATTTAAGTATTCAGAAATTTTTGGTGAATTTTTGGAAATTGTTTGAGGTAAACGGACGATTTTCAGGCGAAATATAACTGATAAAATGAATTTTTATAAATTAATAAATCTGTAAATAAATTCCAGAAATATTTTTATAAAAATCTACATATTTTAATTGATAAGTCTTTAAATTTTCATAATTTAATGATTAACGGTTAATTAATTATGCTAATCTGAATATTAAACAAATTCAGTTTTTATAAAAACCGGCAAGTTCGCGACTAGTGAATCTGCGGGAATATCAAAACACCAAGAGTGATCAAAAATCATATTTTTGGACTAATTAAGTAAAGATGAACTTTTCTATGAGAAACCTGGACAATCCGGGTGGATTGTGCGCGTTTCTTCTCAAATCAAACTGAATAAACGGAAACGGCCCCGTGGCTAATCCGGGACCTTAATAGGTGATCCTTCTTTATAACTTAATTAATACATTTACTCAAGCTTATTTTCCCATAACTATTTTCTGAACGCGGTAAACGAGCAACTTGGCCCAGCTGGGGAAAACGGGAATCTGAGCCAAGTTCGGTTTTGAGTATTAGACATTGAACAACATCACAACCTAAGCCTATTGCCACTTTCTGGGCGTTCCAGCTACACCCAGATTAGTTATACAGCCCAGATTAGTATTGAGATTATAATAATATTAAAATATTAATATTATTATAATATTGATTATAGGAACTACTGATAGCGGACCGAACAAACCACGAGCTGATACAGTACTGAATATCTACTAAACCGTGAGTTTCATGACCCCACTCTTTAAACAGTTTTACGAACTTTCGGGGTGAAAAGCGTGTTTGATTTCATATACATACCTGAAACATGTGATGATGTGAATTATCTAAGTGCTAACACATGAAAGTCCCCACTAACACAGTGATTAACTTCGAGCCGGTGGCTTGTGAATAGTACTATTGGTTTGACAAACCCAGGCGGGGCCAGCACGGTTGCTGAGACATTATCCCGTTTGCACATGTCCATATTTTTACGAACCAGCTATGTAGTGTTAGACATAGCTAACGGGGCATGTTGTGGGCGGAAAGGGACCACAGTGGTTGATTGAGCGTGGGAATGGAGGCACGCAGCACGAACAGTCCAGGCTTCACTGTAGCTTAGCATAATTACATCACATACATCATTTACATACATACATACGTATTTCATGATTACAAGTGCTGACTTGTGAATACTCATTACTGTTTTCTTGAAACTCGTGAAACTCACCAACTCTAGTAGTTGACCCGTTTTAAACTGCTTTTTATGTGTACCTAAATCGGAATGATTGGGTGATCTGTCACTTGCCTGAAGTGTGTGGTTGATGCTATGTGAATAGAAGCAAGGGTGTTAGTAATAAGAACGTTTAGTTAACGAACTAGTTTTGTGTGTACCACCTAGACTCTAAAACAATAATAGAACAAAGAAATGTAATATATTGTAAATTAGTTTGTAATGTTTCTTTATAAACAATGTGTTGATACCAGAGGTGTCTGTTACATTCCCGTATTACGCTTCCGCATTGTGCTAGTCGGGGTGTGACACTTAAGGCCCATCACCCTCCCTTAATTCATATATTGTTTTCCAAGCACACACTCAACTTATTATTATTATACATAATAAAATACTAACACACAATTAATTTAAACATCAGTCTTTTATTATTTATCCATAAAAGTAGGGTGTTACACAAGTTAAGATGAGTTTTAACCAAGATAATACACTTTTATCCTTGATCATCTCTATAAAAATATAAAAACCCAAAAATATTGTTTTTAATTTATACTTTAAAATATCCTTTAAAATTTACTTGTCAAACCAAAACTACTATGATGCTTACTTCCGGTTAAAATAAGTACGACGATTTAGTAATAAAAATCAAACAAGTGTGTCCATGGATAGATACTTGGTTCTTGCCAATACTATTCTACATATACGATAGGTACACTTTCCTATTTGTGTGTGGTTTAGTTAAGTTAATAATCATTTTTATAAATTTAAAACTCGACATTGTGTGAAACAAAACCTTTGAAAAATTTAACTTTTTCTATACCACTCTCACGCACACCAAGTTTCTGGCGCCATTGCCAGGGACACCCAGTGAATTTTTAGAAACAATTAAAGTATTTTTTAAACTTTGTTTCTAGTGTGTATATTTAAAATCCCGAAACAAAAATAAAAGTCTTCTGAACCGAAATTCGGTTACAACCATAAGTAATAGAAAACGGTTAGTCAAAGTTATTGACTAATTTGCCCTTAAACGGGTTTGAATCGAATTGACCCGTCAATACCCCTCAATCTCAAAATTTGATTGAGGGTTATTGACAAATGAGTAATAATGAACAACTTTAGAGAAGACAACTTACCCGGATAATTCGTAAATTGATGAGAAATGGAAGTCAAAGGTTGAGAAAGCTTGAAAGTCAAACACAAACATGTGTATCTTGAGTAATATAGCAAAAAAACGAAGGTGGAATCGTATGTTTTATGAGGATGACGGCTAAGAGGGTTTTTATTAGGGTTTAGGGAAGTATTTAGTAGATGAGTTATGTCTTGTTTATATAGGATAGGTAAGCACACGTTAATTTAGTTGAAAAGCCCATTTAAGTAACCGAATCATATATTGATGACAAAATCGGGTCTTGTGATCTCCAATATATCGATCAATCATAAGGAATGAACCTAGACACTTCATAATAATAGATTAATTAACTTGTAACTTAATTTTCATGATTTAGGGTCGTTTAGGAAAGATTTAGCATTAAACGAGTATCAAAAACAATTTTGGCTGCCCCTTCGCGCGGCGCTAAGGACTCCTTTTACCAGACTTTGAGATTTTGGCGGTTTTAGTCCCTGAAGTTTCATAAATGCATTTTTAAGCCATTTAAAAACGATTTTAAGAGTTTCTAAGGGCTATTTGTCATATTTGAAAGTTATAAAATTATAAACTAAATTAAACACAATTAATTACTAATAAATGCATGACTTTATTGATACGAAAAATCCGAATTACGTTTCCGAATCGGGTAAACAAATACGAATACAAATACGAAAAATCCGAAATGTTAAAGACCACCTTTGATCGATTCTTAGTAACTAGGCGGAGTTAAAGAACTCTCCTCGGCGCCTGATATAATGCTAAATATATAGAATTCCTGTGTATAGTTTGTATAATATTTTATTAGTTTTTGTTCGATTTTTATTAGATTTTGTATATTACTAACATATTTGAATAATGTAGGTTCCGGAGATTGATCGTGGTAAAAAGGGCGGAAAACGAGCTAAAACAAGCCAAACTGGAGAACCGGAGCATCAGAATTGAACCGGGCCGGTCAGCCCCCACCCCCTAGCACGCCCCGCGCACGCGGTCAGAAGGGGGGAAGGCCGCCGCGCACGCCTTGGGCACCCATATTCCATAATTTTCTTGCGTTTTTACCAGTTTTAGGCCTAGAAAACCTATATAAACACCCCTAAACTTAACCCTAAGGATACCCTGCGAACCATAGCTGAATTTGGAGTTTTCCGGAGCTTAGGATTGCATATTTTGATGGGTTTGAAGGCAAAGAATCAGCCAGTGAAGTGCTCCTCGTTCAAGAACGAAGACTACGGGTTTTATCACATATTTTCTTCCGTTTACATTATTTTTCACCATGATTTTATTTATAACTATTGTGTTTGATTTTGCGATGATTAGCTAGACATTATAGACTACTTAGGCACGTGAAATTCAGTGGCGAATCTAGAAACTAATTTCAGTGGTAGCGTAAAAAAAAATTAAACATACTTTAAGAAAAAAAATTTACCAGTTTTGCGTTTACGGGGCCTGATTACCTTTTGCGCGTAGCAGAACCCAGGAACGCGTTTTGCTCTTACAAATGTCTGGTTACGCGTTTGGCGCATCCCGGGCTCGGCTTCGTGTTACAAGCTTACCGACGCCCGATTAGCCCATTTGCAATGGCAGATCAAAACAAGTTGGTTTATAATGGTTGCATCAAAATAACCTAAACTTCTTTGCTTAATGATATTGAAAATTATTAACTTATTAAGTTACTATTACAAAGATTTTATTGATATCTTTCGATCAGATTAAACACATATTGTTAATGAGTATTTTAAAGTTTACTCAACAAAATATTGATAAACACAATATTTAATTAAATAAGAAAATAAAAGAGTCGTAAATTCTTGAACTTAAAGTTGGAATATTTAAACTTGATGATAAACCAATGTCATCATTTTCTTTTCTTTGACGTTTTAAAAGATTGCTAATAAGAGGTTCTTTACTAATCTTCAAAGTTCCCTAAACAAAATTTGAACCAAAAACCTAATATCAATTCCAATTTACACATAAAACTAAAGGCTAAATCCCTAATTAATTCCAATTTAAATATTACCTTAAATACCTAATCAATTCGTATTTAAACATAAACCCTAAATTCCAAATTAACTTCAATTTAAGCATAACCCTAAATCCCTAAATACAAGAAATCTTACCGAAAAGGAGAGGTCAGAGGTGGAGTGGTCGAGTGACGTCAGGAGGTGGCTGGTGGCGGATGGAGGTGGAGGTGGAGGTGGCGACAGCCGTGGTCATCTGGTGGTGTGTGGTGAGCAGAGTCTAGAGAGACATAGAGTTTTCGGTTGTGTGCCTGTGTTCACAATATTCGGTCTTTTTTTATTGTTCAACTTATAAGGATTATTTGAGTTATTGGGTTTTTTGGTTTGGGCTTTATAATTTAAGTGGGCTTTTGTTGGGTTTAAGTATTAAATTGGTTGGGCTTAAAATACATAGGGTAACGTTATCTTTTTTTCAGGGGTAATGAAACACAAAAACCGACCAAAAAATATTTTTTTGACACTACCCGGCGAAACGTTGAGGGGTAGCGGATCCTCATTAGCTAGGTCCGCCCCTGCACGTGATGAACCTTTGTTGACGTTTGATTTTGATTTGGGATTTATTTTACGTTATGGTTTTATGAACTAGTAAAAGGTTTAATTATATTGAGTTGATGCATATGAATACTTAGGATTGTTTGATAAGTTTTATTATTCCATAGTTACCTTGGTTATTGTTTGTCATACGATAGGTTACTATTAGGTCATCTACTTTGTGTTTTTGGCTATTTTTATGATTGATATGCATTAAAATCATAGGAATAATATTATTTAATCAAATAAACCTAAGTGTGCTGCTAACCTAAATAGCTGTAAGGTGCTAGGTTATTGATAGGTCTTTGTTGATCAAGCTTGCTAGATTTAGTTCTTCGTATGGAGTCCGTCTAGGTTTGATTGGTTATTTTTGTCTATCGAGTCAATTAAATATATTAAACCTCCTTTGATTTCCGCTCTGTAAGG